>NW_024582648.1:626766-632350 GCF_018398535.1 Haplochromis burtoni | reverse complement strand
CTCTTCAGGTTGTAAATCGTGTTTTTAAAAAGTAACTAAGTAACTAAGTAATTAATTACTTTTGAAAATAAGTAATCAGTAAAGTAACGGGATTACTTTTTTGGGGAAGTAATCAGTAATTAGTTACTGATTACTTTTTTCAAGTAACTTGACCAACACTGTCTAGCTGTGTGTGCTGTCTACGTGTCTTTTGTATTCCTAGTTTTGTTGCCCTTTTGAGTTCACGTTCCGCCTCCGAGTGTCTGCACATTGGGTCCTCCTACTACCACTCCTGCCTGCACACAGCCTTCATATAACATTTTCATGCAAGATAAACACTGCTTTCACATCATTACACAATGACAAATTTGTTCCTCCATATTCACCTTTAGTGCATCTTTCAGAAGAAAAATACACTTATCAGAAAATTAAATCCACAGTTCTGTTTCACTTTTTACATTGCGTCACATTTCTGTTAATGAAAACATCTTTGCTTCCAGGAAATGCACTGAAATTCATGTGAATAAACACTGTATTTGTCTGCAAAAAATCTAATGTTTAACTTCATTCAGTATACCTGTCATTCAGCATGACAGATGTGACTGAAATTTGTAGCAATGTACTCAACAGCTGTAAGAGCCCTCTGTATATCCCCCTATGATGAGTAGTGCAGGTTTTTCCACTTTGGAAAAAGAACTGCATCTTTCATCCAGCATGTTCACAATTTTCCTGAAGCCTTGGTTACTCACTGTGTTTAGTATACAGCCGATCCCCGGCCGAATGCAATGCGATTGCGTTGGTGATTCCAGTGTCTTTGTGAGCTGGATGGATATGCTCATGCCCTGTACCGGCTTACTTTTCTAAACGTCTGAGCTGATGTTGGATGATTCACGTTAGTAACCACAGTAGTGTTTTTCTTGGCCTTGCTTTAATAATACTGCGGTTAGTGATGTGTGGCGGTAACCTTAGAATTACGCCAGCTGTCAAAGAAGTGAAAGAAAGTGTAATTGTTGCTCGTTGATGAAAGTGAGATGTCAACTGCCCTTCGTCACCGGTTCAGTCAGTGCAGTTAGTTAAAGTGGTAGTCATGCGATTAATTTATGGAAGAAGCAGAAGTCAAGTGATTTCTTTTGTCTGCTATACTTCGAGAACCATAAAAAAAAGACCTTTAAAAATTGCATGCTCAAAGTGAGAGAAGTATGTGGTCCTTGAAGTTTTTGCATTGTGCTGAAAACACTATTTAATTGAAATTATTGCCTTGAAAGATAGAAGAGCTCTGTCTGTACATAGAACAAACTTAACCGAATTCTATGAATTGCCATCTTACCGTAGTTGATGGGTTTATAAATGATAAATGGACTGGTGTTTAATTTTGACCACTCAATGCGCTTTCAAGTCTCATTCACCCAAACACACACATTCAATATACATACAATGCTTTTATCTATACCTAAGGACAAACTGATGAATGCACTGTTGTTAACTCGGAGTTCAGTATCTTGACTAAGAATCCTTTTCCACAAGCTGCAGCAAGCTGCATGACTCAGAATCACTCCACTGACCTTCAGATTGGTAGATGATCCACTCTACACCTGCCCCATGTTCTGTTCAATTCAATTCAATTCAATTCAATTCAATTTTATTTATATAGCACCAAATCACAACAAAAGTCGCCTCAAGGCGCTTCATAGGTACAGAGAAAAACCCAACAATCATATGACCCCCTATGAGCAAGCACTTTGGCGACAGTGGGAAGGAAAAACTCCCTTTTAACAGGAAGAAACCTCCGGCAGAACCAGGCTCAGGGAGGGGCGGCCATCTGCTGCGACCGGTTGGGGTGAGAGAAGGAAGACAGGATAAAAGACATGCTGTGGAAGAGAGACAGAGGTTAATAACAGATATGATTCAATGCAGAGAGGTCATTGGAATCCCCCGGCTGCCTACATCTATTGCAGCATAACTAAGGGAGGATTCAGGGTCACCTGCTCCAGCCCTAACTATATGCTTTAGCAAAAATGAAAGTTTTAAGCCTAATCTTAAAAGTAGAGATAGTGTCTGTCTCCCGAATCCAAACTGGAAGCTGGTTCCACAGAAGAGGGGCCTGAAAACTGAAGGCTCTCCCTCCCAAACTACTTCTGTTGCGATCACAAAGGTTAAGATTAGTGTTTTTCAACACCTGGGTGAAGGGGTCAAACTAAATGTGATTCACAAGGCATTTATGGTATAAAAAAACAGTGGACTATGTTACCGCACCCAGAGGTAACATAGTCCATGGGCCAGCCCTCCTGTGGATCCAACACCTTCAAGAAGGGAAGTAAGGGTCCCATGCAATGTGGATCGGGTGGCAGTCAAAACACAACGTCAAAGGAAAAGGGATGGAGACAAAAGATGAAAGGCAGAAGCCTTGACAGTTGGATGCTATTGAAACTCCCTCGAGTCAAACCCACATCTCTTGACTTGCTTGGAAATACCTTGGTGTTTTAGAGCAGGTGGTCAGGAAGAGGGAAAGACGTCTTCTCAGACTCCTGTCCTGGTGACCCAGACCCAGATGAGTAGCAGAAAAAGGATGGAGAGCATTTTAATAGACTTGAAAACCCATAACAAAATTTTTCTGGTAATGAAAATGAAAATAAACAATTGTGAACAATTCTTTAAACAAGTTTAAGAAAACAGTGATTCTTCTGAGGTCTGACTAATCCTTTGACTTTTAATTAATTTAATTTAATTTAATTAATTAAGAAGGTTTCATCATCTCACCTTAATAGCAGCAGGCTCAATGCATTGTTCATGCCATCAAATTCATACATTTCACACACAAAATTGCACTAGCTGAGAACCCATGAAAAGTATTCTGTATCACAACCAAGGACGTATGGATTAGTCCCCATGAAACAATCCATCAGTGATCCCATCAAAGAGAAGAAAAACTGTAAATATCAAAAACCAAAAGTGATATGGTGACAAAAATGTTGCTACTTAGCTATATTGATTCACAGATTTAAAATCTCCATATAGCTTCTTTTTAATATCAGTGACATCCCTTTGTTTGCACACTAAGTCTTCAGATTTACAAAAAACAAACTTAACCATCATTTTTGCTGCAAAACAGCAGAAAGTGCACTGCACAGGCCAATCATAAATGGAAGCTCATATTGCGTCTGTAGTGAAAAAGGGTTAAAAGTCTGCAAGCATACTGTAACTCTCCAGAGTGGTAAAATTTTAAGAACTGGTTCTGAGAAGCTTTTTTGCTTTTGAGATTTATGGATGCATTTTTGACGCAGATCACACATTAGCTTTTCATCACTGTTAGTCATAACTGCCAGCATTTGTGTTCTTTCACAGGTGGCTGAACAGAGGGGCTATTACTATCCATCACACTCAGAGAATCTACTGCAATTTGAATGAAACACAAACTTTGCTTATGCATAACTGTCATGTGAAGTTCAAATTTAGTATGTGTCTATTTAACATTCCCTGCAAATTGCTCAGCTGTGCATGTGGTCCTTATATTGGGTCGCTAATTCCTGTAACAGATGGGTTGAGATTACCTTCACTTTGTTTTACAGACAATTTGGCAACTTGGGTAACACCAGGCAAAGATCTAAAAAGAAACTTACCGATCTGTGTCCGACAATTATTCATAATAAAATTAGAATTTCACATAAATTATGTGAAGAAACAGTAAAACGGATGTGCTAGAAGACTGTCTTCAAATAGAGGTAAAACCTGCAAAAAGTGAGAGCACTGAGGCAGTTTAATGATATCTATACATGAAAAGAGAAATATCACAAAAAAACATTACGCAAATAATTCCGACAAGTCCCCATCCAATCAGCGGCAGTGTCACAAAGAAATGGGGTCTTGTCTTTCAACAGGTTTTGATCAAAGAATTGTGAGGACAGGTCCATGAATATCAAAAGCCTTGGCTGATTTAAATGTGGCTGATCTCACATTCAAGGTCATTATCTCATGCACCTCTGGATCAGTCAGCACAGCTGCTATTTTTAGATTTTTCGTTGGAAGTCCTGTTATTTCCCCTTGCACTTGTGCCTCCACAATGTGCACTTGATCTCAAGTATGTCAAAACAGTGAGTCTTCAACTTGATCTTCATTCTTGAAAAGGTGAATGAAATTGGTAATGAAATCCAGCGAGTGATAAAGGTGGAGCGCAAAGATGATCATCAGTCATGCAAAGAAAAAAAAAAAGAGGCAAAAATTGCATTTTAAGAGCATCATGTCAACACCATAACCAGCTCCACAGAACTACTGTCAAGTTCTTCACTGCCTATACAATATCAGGTTAATTTTAATATTCTGCTTCTTACTTTTAATTCTCTCCATAATCTCGCTCCTCTATATTTCTGTCATCTTCTGCACATTGCCACTCCTTCCTATACTCTGAGATCCTCCTCCTCTGTTAGTCTCATTGTACCATCTGCTCACCTGACCACCATGGGCTTCAGAGCTGCAAGCTAACTGGTCCCTCTTCTTTGGAACTCTCTTTTACACTGCATTTGCAATATTGAAGTCTCCCTGTCTCCCAGCCTTATAACACATCTTCTCTGGCCTCTTCTGTTTGATTTTAATTATATGATGTATTGACTTTTAATTCTGTGATATATTGAACTGTTTAATACATACTGTAAGTTTGTTATTTATTTGCTGTTAAGTTGTCCTTATACTTCAATGTTTTATTTTGTTCATTTTCAATTTCTGGTGAAAAGGAAATGTGCTAAATGTAAGCAGCTGAAACAGGTTTTCCAGCAAACAATATGAAGATAACAGCTGTGGTGGAAACTGTCTGGACATGCCTGAAAAGATGACGTTGAATATGAGGCAGGAAAAAATTTATACAGGTAATTTTATTGATTTGTTTCCAGTCTGTTGTAATCATACATTGGATATCTCCTATAAGCTTGTTAAAAATAAAAGTAAACTAACTGTAATATCAAACAACATAGATAAGATAAGATAAAATAACCTTTATTAGTCCCACACGTGGGACATTTGTTTGGGAAATAGTGTGTCCAGTGCAAAGATTATACAGATGTATTATAATAGTTGCTTAATAAGTAGAGTGTGTTACCAATGCCCTACTGTCATAATTCCCATGCTCCTCTCTATACCTCTATATGTCAGTGTGAGTGAGGCACATTATGAGTTTCAAAATTGAAAACAGGATATACAATGAAATTCACGAGCAGCATTCACCACAGCAGAAAGCAAAGTATAGACAGTTAATGCATAGTTATAGAGTATATAGAGTATAATTAATGTAACCAACAGAAACTCAAGGCAGTTATACTAACCTGTAATTGTAATTGAACATATTGGACAGACTTAAATACCCATGTAACAACCTCATCCTTCCTGCTCTCCTTGTTTCTACTGCAACTTTATGGTCACTTTTAAAGTTAAAGTATGTAAAATGTTTAGTTAGGTGTAGGGTTGGGTATCGTTTAGGTTTTATCCGATACCGGTGCCAAACCGGTACTTTTGAAACGGTGCTCAAACCGGTGCTTAAAGAATGGAGAACACACAGTTTGTCCAAAAACCTCTCATGTTCAGCTGTTTTTTTGTAAAAAGATAACAATGTTAGCCTTTT
>NW_024582648.1:623637-626155 GCF_018398535.1 Haplochromis burtoni | reverse complement strand
GGATACTTGAGGGTGCATGGGAGTTTGCCCAACCAGTCTACATGTGTTTTGTGGACTTGGAGAAGGCATTCGACCGTGTCCCTCGAGGCGTCCCGTGGGAGGTGCTGCGGGAGAATGCAGCCATTTGGTCCCTATACAACTGGTTTTCAGTGAATTATTCTTGCACTTGTTTTAAAATAAATCCTTTTTTATGTTGACAACAAAAGTAGATATCTGTTAGGGAGAACTTTTGTAGTTGGTAAAGGTGACACTTGGTCAGTGAAACCAGTAGATAATTTGGGTGCAATTCCCAAGGACGTAACCTGCTCCAGATGAGGCAGGTGTACTATGAAGCGAGATTCATGACTTATTGAGCTATATAGCAATAGCCTAAAGTCAGAGTTTTCAGTGTTATGAAAGTGTCTCTCGTTTTAACTGGCCAAATCCTAGTGCTAACTTTTGTTGTACAACTTACCTTGTCAGGTGCACATTATGTTTCAAGTTTCAGTTTAATATCTGCAAAACTTGAAACATTTTCACAGATTCTTTTATTTACAATATCTTACAACAAGATACCAAAAGCAACAATTTTTAGATTAAAAACAATTCTGGCTTTATTTTGCTGTCAATTCATAGAATATAAATATGCATGTTATAATAGGTTTATTGAGCGTTAAAGTTGGGTGCATGGCTGCTTTGACTCACAGCTGATCCATTCAGCTCCATCTGGCGACTTCACTTCCACCAATTAGTGTCACTTAACTGGAACAGATTCATTATCTCTCTCTTATATATTTATGGGTTAGCCCATATGAGCTGGTGGAGCTGGGAATCTTTTTATTTATGTACTAGCAAAGATAGCAAACATGAAGCGTAAGACATTAAAAATTCAAAAAGAATGTGGACTATACTGGGGCCAAGTTAGACATTTGCTGACTCAGCTCACATTACAAATGCACAAATTCAAATGGTCAGAAGTGGACTCCATGTGGGTACCAAAAAATAGGAGGAGCACTGAGGCTTTAAATGCC
The DNA here is from genome assembly GCF_018398535.1 of Haplochromis burtoni. NCBI lineage: Eukaryota > Metazoa > Chordata > Actinopteri > Cichliformes > Cichlidae > Haplochromis > Haplochromis burtoni. The sequence continues at coordinate 625,145 of NW_024582648.1, read as the reverse complement.
ACATAAGCTTTTGCATTCCATTAATGATGTGAAAACCTTTTGACAATGCACTCAAAATCACCTTTGCAGGGGTTCCTGTTAAATATGTCGCCATGAATAAAGAATAGCTAACAAAATAAAACCAGTGCTATCATGACTGGTAAAAATTTCCAGGAACATGGATCTCTTCTCACGTTGGGCATATCAGGTAAATAATACACCCAACGTGTCTTGTGTCAATGTTTTGGCAGGTGGAGAATATTTGCCTTAGGCAATGACTGTTCAAATATGACACCTTTCTGAGTATTACTGGTCTTTCTACGAATGCGTGCACACCCATGAAAAGATTAATAAAGTGCTTACTTGCCTAACTAGTTTGATACCTGATTCTTTTTATTCTTGAAAGCCAAAAGTTATCATCTTATGTCCTCTGACAGTGGACTCATCTCTGTGCTTGTCCTGCTAGACCTCAGCGCAGTGTTTAATACTATTGACCATATTATTTTATTATAACGATTAGAGCATGCTGCAGGTATTACAGGTACTGCGCTGTAGTGGTTTGTATCATGTCTATCTAACAGACTCCAATTTGTTCATGTAAATGGAGAGTCCACTTCACACACTAAGGTTAGTTATGAAGTTCCACAGGGTTCAGTGCTAGGACCAGTTTTGTTTACATTATACATGCTTCCTTTAGGCAGTTTCATTAGAAGACATAGCATACATTTTCACTGCTATGCAGATGACACACAACTTTATTTATCCATGAAGCCAGACAATACACCCCAACTAGTTAAACTGCAGGAATGTCTTAAAGATATAAATCAAAGATATTTATTTTCCTGCATCTAAATTCAGATAGAATTGATTTTATTATGCTCAACCCTAAAAATCTTAGAAATATGGAATCTAACCAGATTCTTACTCTGGATGGCATTACCTTGGCCTGCAGTAACACTGTGAGGAACTTTAGAGTCATTTCTGACCAGGATATGTCCTCCAATGCACATATTAAACACATATGTAAGACTGTTGTCTTCCATTTGTGCAACATCTCTAAAATTAGACATATCCTATCTCAGAGTGACACTGAAAAACTAGTTCATGCATCTACTACTTTGAGGCTGCACAGCTCTAATTTGTTATTTTCAGGGTGTCCTAAAAATTCCCTGAAAATACTGCAACAAGAGTACTGACAGGGACTAGAAAGAGAGAGCATATTCCTCCTATATTGGCTTCCCTTCTTTGGCTGCCTGTTAAACCCAGAAATGAATTCAAAATCCTGCTCCTCACATACAAGGTCTTAAATAATCAGGTCCCATCTTATCTTAATGACCTCATAGTGTTACTGAATGGAATCATGCGCAGGCTCTGGGTCGGGAACAATAAAGAGTCTTTATTTACAGAAACACCTGGAGAGCTATTCACAAAGTGGGGGAAAAGATGGGTTCCGGGAACGCACACGAACAGGGAAAGAAGCTTGCACTAAACACCAGTGTTGCCAACTTAGCGACTTTGTCGCTATATTT
>NW_024582648.1:581082-623085 GCF_018398535.1 Haplochromis burtoni | reverse complement strand
TCTAAATGCATTTAGGACGTTTTTTACTCCCTTTATGTCTTTTCCACAATGTTATTTTTCTCGTCTGCAACGTTGGTTACAATTACAATAGCTTGACCAATTATGCAAATTAGGCGATGACGTCATTTAGCGACTTCTAGCGACTTTTAGGACAGCCAATAGCGATTTTCCTTCCTGAGGAGTAGGCAACACTGCTAAACACACGGTCCTAGGTCCACACTCCGACCACGCTCCAGGCCACATGCTCCTCTTCACTCTCCTCCGAGCCACAAGAAACACAAAGCTCGATCCAATTCTCACACACTCGGTCTCATAGGTAACACGAGGACAGGTCCAGGGAAATCTATTCACAAAGATACAAGAAGATTACCACAGGAAGATCGCTAGAAAAACACGAGAATGTTAAAAGGGAGTTTTGCCTTCCCACTGTCGCCAAAATACTTACTTATAGGGGTAATGTGGGGGTGAACGTACAGACGACACATGAGCTCTAGCTTTTTCCTCAGACTTTATTCATCACCAAACATCAACTGAATACATTGCGCCAAAACCCAGCAAACCCCCTCCTCCAGACCTGGGTGTGAGTGGAGCCCTCTGGTGGGTCACCACGGTAATATCATTGTTGAGGTTTTCTCTGTTTTCTCTGTTTTCTCGGTTTACCTCACAATATAAAGTGCCCTGAGGTGACTTTTGTTGTGATTTGGTGCTGTATAGATAAAATAATGCTGAATTGAATTGAATTAAAAATAAGCTGGTGTAGAATTGACTGAGATTACATTAACAAAACAATTTTAATTTAAATTCAGCAGCATGCTTTGCATTTCTCTAGTTTGATCTTTGATCAAAAGCTCTGTGCAGGGATACCAAGATATTAAAGCAAGCAATGAAAGAAAACCTTAAGTGATGCTTATAGAGGATAAGGCTTATAAGACTCCTTTCTTCTTCCTGGCTTCAATCATGCTTGAACTTCACCTGTGTTATCCATCCCTCATTTGCTGCAGGGCAAAACAATATTTATCTCTGTCCTTGTTTATTCGCCTTTAACATTAAATATTAAGGGATCAGAGTGAGAAATGTAGAGGTGCAGACAAAGACAGATGGGGAGAGAGCTTGGGGGAAAGTTCATATTTCACACCCGCAGGGACTTTAAAAAAAGATAATATAAAAAAAGTTTAGAGGGCAAAAAGCAAGCTAGAAGAAAGAAAGGCAACAAACAATAACAGATGACTTTAACCCTCAGCTCCCATGTCTGCATCACTGTTATGGATCCAGAGTAAATAACAAGCTGTCACACTGTGTAATCACATGGGAGTACCAATTCAAGAATCTGAAATTATTACTTTTCATCCAGTACCCACAATAAATGTCTTGGTATCAAACCTTGTCAGGCTCGGTGTATAGCTGCTGTCTGAAAGGTACTACTGGCTTTGTGCGCTCCTGGAAAAAATTCTGTGATTTGACCACATTAATCCCACTAAACACTGGACACGAGACAGATGTGCAGGTCATGTCTATATCCAGTCCGTTGGACGTCCAAATTCTGGACATCTCGTCCACAATTTGGACATCCAACCACCAACGGCATTGTGACATTCAACATTTGAACTGAGTAATTTTTTTTGGAACATCCTGTGAATGTCTATGACAGGTACAGGAAGTTTAAATCATTAGTAAATGCAATATTTATTTTTTTTAAAAACATCAACATTGTTGTTATCAACATCATACATATGAATACAGATTACCCATAAACAAACACAGTTTATTATGTGTTAGTCTATTGATTTATTTGGTACATGTAGGGTTTTTTTTGTTGTTGTTTTTTTTTGCTATTTTACATTTTCATGTTTTTATTTAATTTAATTTAATTATTTAATCAACCAATTAAGTAACCAGGTTAAAACTGCCATTTATTAAAATGTGTAGAAATATCAAAAACATTGAAATCCATGTTAAAATGTAAAATAATAATAGAATAATAGAAGCCGAGGACATTTCTGCTCAAAATCCACTGTGCAGATGCTCACTTTTGTTTTAGTGTCAAGAGCCCACGCCATCTTGAAGATGTCAGCTGATCACTCTTCACTCATACCCTATGATCTAGTCCCATTTCAGAAGGTGGCACATTGTTCCACATCATTTTCCAATAACATCATTTCATTCTCTCCGCCGCAGATGATAACTGGAAACACATACAAAAGAGTAAACAAAGCTACAGAAAAAATAATTGGTAGCCTATAGAAAACATGTCCTCCACCCTCTGGAAACATGGGACCACAGAGCATATAGAAGCAGTATAAAAACCATCTATAGTTTGATGTTGAAAAAACATCATTTGGACTATAAATAGCCAGTACAGGTCCTACGGATGTCAACGCTAAACGTTCACTAGATGCTGAAAAAAAACAGGTCGCCTGGTGTTACAAGACATGTAACGCCAGCTGAGTTAAATGTTCTTGTAACCGGAGCTTGTCAGTAATATTTAAGAAAAGGCAACTAAAAGATACTGTAAGTATAAATTTTTAGCACATTACCACAAAAATCAAATAGCTTTGCAACAATGCAGATTACGTAATACACTGTGTAAAACAAAGCAAAAAACAAAAAAACCCCCAGTAAAAACAGTAGCCTTTTGATCTAAATTATATTTCAACAAGTCATTATAGAGGCAGCACGGTGGCACGGTGGTTAGCACTGTTGCCGCACAGCAAGAAGGTCCTGAGTTCAATTCCACCATCAGGCCGGGGTCTTTCTGTGTGGAGTTTGCATGTTCTCCCCGTGTTTGCGTGGGTTCTCTCCGGGTACTCCGGCTTCCTCCCACCGTCCAAAGACATGCAGCTTGTGGGGATAGGTTAATTGATTAATCCAAATTGTCACTAGGAGTGAATGTGAGTGTGAATGGTTGTCTGTCCCTGTGTGTTAGCCCTGCGACAGACTGGCGACCTGTCCAGGGTGTACCCCGCCTCTCGCCCTATGACAGCTGGGATAGGCTCCAGCACCCCCCGCGACCCTGAAAAGGATAAGCGGAAGCGAATGGATGGATGGATGGAAGTCATTATAGGACCAGCCAGTTGGTTTAACAATTATAGCAAGTCTCCTCCTGCATTTACAGTTTTAAAACTCATACTATCCATTTGTTTTATCTAAAACTTTGTTAGGACCTAAATGCAGAGCTCAGACAAGGCTGGTAACAGTTCAAAGGCTTTTCAGCAATGCAGGAATTCTGTTTGACGATGGAATGCGACCAGTCAGGAAGGTGCTGCAGCAGGTGAGTGCCAAGCAGACATACTGCTGCCAGAGTGAGTGCAGCAGGTTGACTGATGAGGGTGGAGGGTAGCAGACTGAGGGAGATGAACTACTGGCTAAAGCCTGGCAAGGAGAGAAGGAAGAGAACCTGAGGCACTGATAAACACAGGATTGTGTAGCAAGAACAAGCATGAAAAGCTATTGCACTGGCAGCCTGAATGGTCTGGTGGAGAACAGAGCTTTAGTGTTCAAACGGCAGGATTGGTAGGTGAATCAGGGGTGCACAAATGAATTGGCAGCAGGATGAAAAGTGCACCCGAGGTGTAAAATGGTGACTCACAATAACACAGGGAAGAAGAAAAAAAAAAAAACAAGAAATAAATTAAATGAGGGAGAAGTGTAGTCTAAACCATGACAAAACAGTGCCTTTAGGTTTTACCGTGCTTTTTCTGTATTGCAACAGTCCAGTTGCTTCAGTTTAGTGGACACTAATTTAATCCCCCAAATACAGTTTAAATAAAGTCTTATTTTGCTTAATATTTGTCATAAAATGTAATATTACAATAACCATTTCTCAGTGTAGTGGAAAAAAGGAAGATGACTTTACACCTTAATGCTTATGGTATTATCAGTGATTTAAACAGTCTTGCACTATACACGTGTGTCAGGGGAAGAATGAAAACAACAGGTGAAAAGGACTGACATACAATTATAGGAAATGATAAAATGGCTCGAGGTAGGGCTAATCCTTATCATAAACAACTACAGACTGGAAGACTAATAGAAAAGATAAGAAAAGATAGTGAGCCTATGTAGATTTTAGAAATGCAGAAAATAATAAAGCTTCACAGAATCCTGGAAACTAGATGTTATCGTGGATATACACAACTGTGCAAAAATCTTGATCACCCTTTCTTTATATTTTGATAGGAAAATAGGGAATAGGTGAAGCAACATGCAAACATAAATGGAAATATAGTATATGAGGCAAAAATGAGTCTAATGAGGTATTATTAGACTATTATTCTATTATTATTAGACCCAACTTTATTCTTCAGTAAAGCCTGCGAGCAGCTTTTTTCTAATTTCTTTAACACTAGAGCCACCAGGAAGCGTCACTTTGACCTCGTTCTGCAAGAAACAGCAGTAATGGCAAATAAATAACTTCTTGAAGAGGTTAAGTTTATAATTATTCTCTAATTTTTGAATTGTAACTAAGATTCAGCATTTCTGATGGGGCTTCAGCAAACAGCAGATGGATCAACTGAAGGTCAACTGTGTCTCTCAGGTCCTGCGTCAGGATGCTGGAATTTTCAGGGACATGACTTTCAGATACTGTTCATCTAGTGTAGATCGTTTATTACGGGTGCCACTTCTTCTTTTATCCTTCACTTAGCTCATTTTTTTAAGGGCACACTGCAATTCCAGGTTTTCAGCTAATTACTCTTTTGGAATCACCTTGTTGGTGCAAAAATAATACTTCATGACTGTCAAACTGTGTAACTTTCCTTTTTGATAAAGCGTGAAGTTAGGGCTGGATCAGGTGACCCTGAATCTTCCTTAGTTATGTTGCAATAGGTCTAGGCTGCTGGGGGATTCTCATAATGCACTAAATGTTTTTCTTCATCAGTCACCTTTTTCACTCATTATGTGTTTATACACCTGTGGTAGAACTTGACTTAAGTAGCCAAAGAAGTGCAGGAGACAGATGCTGTCCAGTGTAGAAAGTGATTCATTCACCATATTGTGAACAAACAATATTTACAAAAATAAATAAGAAACTCAACTCCATAGTTAACTCAGTACAAATAAACATAACTGAACTTAAACCAAACTAAGCTAAACTAAGGTCAAAATGCACACAGCTACACTGACCTGGTCGTTTCCCTGAACACCTGCATTCATCTGCTTAAATAGTCCATTCACCCCTGGACTATTCCATTAGGTAGGTGAGACAAACATTTCAATACTCAAACCTATACTGCTACTCCTTCCTAGCAATAAAACTCTAAGGTATAGTCAATACATATTACAACAAATTCATTTCTCTACAAGCACTCTAAAATCAGCTTTATTAAATTACAAAGATTCTCCCTTCTTCACCTGGTCTCTTCCTGTGACCTCAGATTAACCAGGAAGTACTATAGGAAATAAAACCATATTTCCTCCTTTTGTTCCTGGAACACAGGTAGGTAAGGTGAGTTCAGACTGCACAAATTAACAGTTAAAATAAATAACATTTTAACTTAACAAACTTTGTCAGAATTGATTTAAACCAAGATGTTATGTTATATAATCTGTAAAAGTGCAAAACATAAACAAACCTGGGATAGTAGATGTTTTGCACTAACACAGTATCCATATGAGATATGGCTAAATCAAAAAGAGAATGTTAACTAAGACTTTGGACAAATGGTGTTCTCACCCACTTTGTCACAACACCTCTCTGCATTTAATTATTAGTTAGGCCCCTCTTCTGTTTGGCCTTCAGTTTGGATTCGGGAGACAGACGCCATCTCTACTTGTAAGATTAGGCTTAAAACTTTCATTTTTGCTAAGGTGTATAGTTAGAGCTGGGTCAGGTGACCCTGAATCATCCCTTAGTTATGCTGCAATACGTCTGGGCTGCTGGAGGATTTCTTCTTCAGTCACCTTCTCCACTCACTGTGTGTTTATACACCTCTCTTCATTTAATTACTAGTCAGGTTTTCTCTGTTTTCTTTGTATTATTGTAAGATCTTTACTCCTTAAAATATAGTGTCCTGAGGCAATTTTTGTTGTGATTTGGTACTATATAAATAAAACTGAATTGAACTGAATAGTAACAAAATGTCAAAAGATAAAAAGACAAAACAATGATTCATCCATTGACTTGGGTACCTTTTACGTAGCTTAAAACAAACAAACAAAAAATACTTCCCTGAAAATGATTGGTTACAAAGAGTGGACTGAAAATGAATGAACAAGAAAGTCTGTCTCCTTTAAGCAAAATACTAAGAAGTAAAGGAAACTGAGGTAAAAAGACCTTTGCACAATGGTACACTACAGTAGAAATATAAACTCATACTGCTTTGTAGGTACTGCAAAGCCACTACTAGTATATTATTTAAAAATCAAAGCCACCACCTTAATTTTAAGGAACTGCCAAATCTAATAACTGAAACTTATGAAAGATTAAACCCAGATTGTAGAGCTTTAATTTATAAAGAGATGCAAATCCAGTCACTTTATTGGCTTAATCATTCTCATAAATCATTAACTCTGGGTCTTGAAATCCTAAAAACACTATACTAAGTAAAAAATCAAATAAAATGATGGGTGCCAGTTGTGATTATATTAGAGCTAACCCATGACATTACATAGAAAAAGTATGAAATGGCAGTGAGATGGCTTCAGAACATGTTATTAAAACACAACAGAATTTATAACAATAAAACGAAAATCTCTGTATGCGTGAGTGAAACAAAGGAAAGGTGCAGATCTGGCTGGTGTAGGTGTGGAGATAAGCAGACAGAAGATTTTAGAGCTCAGTGGGAAACTTTGAATTAACTTTCACCCGACATTACTCATAACACAGAGCCAGACGTGCTCAAGCAGAGTCGTATTTTACACGAGAGTAGAGAGACAAGAGCACACACAGCCCTATTCACAATAAGGACACCATGTGCTTTTCCATTTATGACACCTGCACATACTGACAGTGGATAATGTTGTCAGTTATTTTCACTTCATAAATCAAGCTTTCAATGCTTGCAGTGCAAATTGTCCACAGCAAATTTTACGAAACTATAAGACAGTAAGTCTGTTACTGAAATACAGGCAGCAACCAAACAATCCAGTTACGTGCAGAGACTGAGAACGGAGTGCCTGGAGATGCACTGTTGTATTTGGAGTCAGGGAACTGCAAGATGAAAGAAAAATGCAATATGAGAGTTGTTTCTTATTAGAACATTGAGAAATCCAGATGTTTAGGACTATGATTATCCAGATGATTGCAAAGATTCAGTAGGGAACTGGGACTCCCTGTAGACTGGCAAAAAGCTAATAAGTAGTATTAGATGCAGTCACATGCACACGAAAGTTTACATCCTTACAGCTATAACTTCCACAGAAATTAAGAGGGTAAGTAGCAAACAGGCACTGGTAATTCAAATACTGTATACTTGACAAGCTGATCATCAATAAGCATGAACACCACTCTAAAAGCAGTGATTTGGGGAGGTTATGGGGTTTGGAGCATTACAGAGTGTTTTAAAATAATGCCAGACATTAACAATAACCTCAGAGAAACGATTGTTGTTCCACACCAGTCTGTGGATGGTCATCAGGCCATTCCAAATGATTTGAAGGCCATTATTCTACGGTGAGAAAGATTATTTACAATTGGAAAAACATTCAAAACAATAAGTTGCCAATATTCCCAGGAGGGGACATTCCTGCAAATTCACTGCAAGGTCAGACCCTGCAATGCTCAAAGAAAACAGAAAACAGACTACATCTCAGACTCTACTGGCTTCAGTTAGGATGTTAGAGTGCAATCAGAAAACAACTGAACAAGTCTGGCAATGTAATGCACATTGGCAAAATCCAAACACCGCATATCAGCACAAACAACTTATACTAGCTGTAGAATGTGTGTCTGACAGATAAATAAAATGCCAGCAAAGAAAAAAAATCAAGTCGATGCAATGGTCCAGTCAAAGTCCAGATCTCAACATGACTGACATCCTATGGCAAGACCTTAGAAAAGCTGTGAATGCTTACAAATATCCAGCAATCTGTTTTCTTCTGTTTACCAAATTCAGCACAGTAGTTGAGCTAGAGCTTTTTCCCAACTGTCATAGGGCAAGAGGCAGGGTAGACCCAAGTACCTGTGGCCAATCTATCACAAACACATAGCACCAGGCAACCATTCACACTCACATTCACCAATTAATCTAACCCTGTGCATGTCTTTAAAATGTGGGAGGAAGCTGGAGTACTTGGACAGAACACATGCAGACACGATGAATACATGAAAACCCCACACAGAAAGGCCCCAGGCTGCATTTGAACCCAATGCATCCTGGCTGTAAGGAAACAGTGCTAACCACAGAACCATTCTGCCACCCACTCACAAGCTTCCTTATTTTTATTTTTTTTTACAAACTGTCCTTAACATTTTCTTCTTTCTAAAAGGGTAAAAAGAAACAAACTATAGATGCAAAGCTTTCTGCTTCATTAACTAGAACCAACTATCTGACCTAAGACAAATTAGTGGCTAGAGTAGCATGTCAAAGTCAAAGTCAAAGTCAAATGTGTGACCTACATAGAGGACAGACATGGAGACATGGACTGAAAATGAACCAGAGGATTGAGAAAGTGTCAGAAATAATCATCAAAACATGTAGAGAAGCTCTGGAAGGGTTGACTGACTGAGATGTGGTGTGGTTGAAAAAACAAAAACTGAGACAAGCTTGTTGGGATTTTTTTGTTTGTTTGTTTTATTGTCCTCAGTATACTTAAAGAGAAAAAAATTCAACCACGTAAACAAGCATATGTGTGTCAAGCAAACACATTAACTATACATTATCAAAATGCATCAAACTCTTAAGGATATTTATGCTGCTATAACTATTTAAAGAATGTTAGCTATGTTTATGTTTCCGTGATGTAGGAGCACATCCACATCTACACACTAGTCATTAGCATGTGTGCGTCTTTGATCACACTCGGGACACGCTTGCTTGTTTACTCCAGTGCAAGGTCACTCTTATCTCTTTGTCAAGTTGTAAAACTCAATTAGTGATTTATCACTTTGTTTCAGTTGGATGAACTGACATTCAAATTCATCATCGTCATGACTACATTACAGTATGTAGCCTGTGCAAAGCCCACGTTATTGCTCGTCTATATATCACAATAAAAGAGCTGTATATCGCCTGCTTGGCATTTTCCAAATCTACATAATGTTCTGCTTTTCTGCATTGAGTGATATCTTCCTAGAACCTGTGTGCATGTTGGAAACTTGCCCAAGACAGATTAGTTACGCTAATGGTGTATTATGGTGCTAGTACTGTTATTCTGAAGGATGTAATGGTTTGACATTTTTTTTACGTGTTACAGGGAGAAAGGCTGACACATCTCAGCGGCTCTAGGTATGCTTGTGTGTAGCACTCTGCCTACACAGTGACAATGATTGTGAGAAACAACGCTTAGTTTACTGTTCATCCATGCCAAGTCAATAAAGTGTTCCTCATGAGTGATGACAGGTCAAATTCAACGACTTGAATGAAAAAAAACAAACATATTTTTTGCAGTTATAGCTCATTAATCCGCCCACCTTTTCTTCTGCACATTTTCAGTGTAAATATTTAAAGAAAAAAAAAAAGGAAAAAAGGAAATTTTGGAAAGAAATGGAAACAAAAAGAGAAAAAATATAAACATATAAATATATAGCTCAGTGGTGACAGTTGCTGCTTTTTATTACATTTTTTATTAAATTTACACTTGAGTTTAATAAATGCACAGGCCTTGTCTGCTCAACAGCCTTACAATATTTAAATAAATAGAGATAGCTGTGTAGTGTGTGTGGAGTGTGTTGCTTTACAATACTGAGGAGAACATTCTCTATTGTAAGTGTTTGTCTCAAGGTTATTTTACAGCATGTGTGCTGGGTTCATCTCTGGCCTATGGCTGGCTACAAAAGGAGGGTTTTATTTGTTTGAAGACACTTTATAATAGATTTACTTCAGTGTTTTTCTCCAAGCATGACATCCCAGTGCATTTCAGACCCAGCAACACGCTCAGACAGAAACTGGTTCACCCGAAAGACAAAACGCCAAAACACAGACTTAACAATGTGGTGTATGCTGTACAGTGCAGCGAGGAATGCCCAGACCTCTACATTGGAGAGACCAAACAGCCACTTCACAAGCGCATGGCACAACACAGAAGAGCCACCTCCACAGGACAAGACTCAGCAGTCCATCTGCATCTTAAGGATAAAGGACACTCTTTCGAGGATGCCAATGTTCACATTTTGGACAGAGAGGACAGATGGTTTGAAAGAGGAGTGAAAGAAGCCATCTATGTCCACTGTGAGCGACTATCTTTGAACAGAGGCGGTGGTTTACAACACCAACTCTCTGCCATCTATAATCCAGTTTTGAGATCCCTCCCCAGATGCCTAAACGCCCACTTACATCCTGGGCCAGCTGACCTCAGGAATTCGCATGATAAGGTGGGGCCAGGTTTCACAAAGAGCTCACCCGAAACCCTGGCTGATTGGGACCCACACCCAGTTTCACACCTTGGCTCAGGCGATTAGAGGATCATCAGGGGGTCCTTTTGTCCCTCTTTCGGGGGGCTACTTCCACTAGGCTTAAATCTGGGACTCCCCACCATTTGATCTTAGAACTGAAGAAGCTTCTCGGATGAGAGGTGAAACGTCTTCAAGCAACTTAAAGAAGTCCAGATGCTTTTCTTTGCAAGCTCCTTTGACTTCAGTGTTTGCAGTTATTGGTGGTTCCTGTCGCAACGCAAGTCTCACTCAGCTTCAAATTAAGGACATCCCGACCTGCAGTAATCACCTAACTTAATAAAACTGGGAATTTTTTTCCTTTAGTTGGTGCAAGACAGCCCCAAACCATAATGTGTTAGTGGGATTATGTTTTCATGATGGTATATTGTGTCTTTTTCATGGCACATAGTCGATACTCCCAAAAACATTCATCAGTTGTGTTTTGGATTTCTCTGTTCTTTCTCTGTCTTACTCGCTTTGTCTACACACCATAATGCCTGTTGATTGGTTTGTTTTAGGGCAGAATCATGCACATAGCTGTTTACAAGGGCTAAATATTAATTAAATCCTTTGGCTGGTAATCTGTGGTTCATTTTTAGCTGATCGTACACTTAGATTTTTCTTTTGAAATCAGCTCAGTGAAGCATAGGGAACGGTATCACAGTAATAAATCATCCCCACTTTTGAAAGATTGTTTAACTGATGAATAGCTAAACACAGATCAACTCTCAGTCTGGAGTCTTCTGAAATCTTTTTTTTTTGACCATTTTAAGACAAAGATATTTATCTTTCTGAAACAGAGAACAAACACTTTGGAATCACAGATACGGAGCTTACACTGGATAATAGTAATGCTCAAATGTCTGTGCAGCATATCTTCCCTTTTCAATTATTATGTTATTATGGTGTTGAATATGTATATGTCACAATGAATACTGTTACATGACATTATATTGTGTGAAAGTTCGTTCAGTTATGCACTTACAGCTTTTTAAAAAGCAATGAAAATAAAATTCATTTTCCAACTTTAGAATTGGAACCTAAAAAACATATGTAACCTACAGAAAAACACTAAAACACAACTAAAATACCCATAAGCCTTGAGAGGTGTGTTATCTCCACTGCACCTGGTTCACTGTCATTGTATGTTTGTTTCTCTTTCTCTCTGTGAAACTGGGTAGTGGAGGTCGGCGGTTGGAGGGGGCCCTATCTGACCCTGCAGTGACACAGAGAAAGATAAGACACAACCAGGCAACCAGAAATGAAAAAAAGTTGGCTCAGGTGCTGTATAAAACTCTTATAATTTTAGTAAAAACCCTGTAATTTATCCTTGAACCAGTATGTTTTATGAGAAGTTAATAAAAACACATATTGTACTAAGCTGTTATGGCTGCTATAGGGAAACAGATAAAAGTGATATTATCATAGCACACTGATGCATTATAATTACAACAGAAAATAGTTTATGTAGTAAATACTCTCCAACCTAAGATTCTGTACTATCTACGCTAAATTTGAAAAAGCTGTGGTGCCTCAAAATCTGAAAATATGCATTCAGTCATGATGATTCCACATCTATTGGTCTAAGAATCATAAGAAGTCAAATGGATTATTCAATAGCAATCCCCTGACAAGCTCGTGGGAAGTGCATCAGTGTGTGTCCTATTGTAGTCATGCTGGAGAGAGACACAAGGATTACTGATTTGTTACAGTCCAGTGTGTACTAACATGTGACCACAATCTTCTCTTTTTTTCCTCAACAAAACACTCCATGTATTCCTAGGAGCCATTTCTGTTTTCTTCTGGTTTTTGTCAAAAACCACAGATTGTCCCAGCACTCATTTCATTAAAACAGAAAGGAAAAAAAAAAACAGAGACAAAGACAAAGAGAGACAATAAGCCAAGAGAGGCACCCATGATCGAGATATTAGGGTAGGTAAAAAAAAAAACAAACAAAAATAATTTTAAGGTGTCTGTTCAGTACATACAGCGGTGTGAAAAAGTGTTTCCCCCCTTTCTGATTCCCTATTTTTTGTATGTTTATCACACTTAAATGTTTCATATCATCAAAAGATTTAAAATTAAGATAAAGATAAAAGTAAACACAACATGCAGTTTCTAAATGAAGCTGGCCCACAGGTGGCGCTGTGTGAATAAGTGATTGTGCCCCCCACTCTACCAGCACATCTGCTATAACATCATGTACAACATGTATCACAACTTTGGAAAGCTGAGTTCAATTTCTCTAGCCACACCCAGGCCCGATTAATGCCACACCTGTCAGTCACCAATCAAGAATTCACTTAAATAGGACCTGCCTGACAAAGTGGAGTATAACAAAACATTCTCAAAAGCCAGACATCATGTCATGATCCAAGGAAATTCAGGGACAAATGAGGAACAAAGTAAATGAGATCTCTCCCCCACAGTGAGAATCATTATCCACAAATGGCGAAAACATGGAACAGAGGTGAACATTCCCAGCAGTGGCTGGTCGACCAAAATTACCCCGACAACCTGTCCAAGACATCACAAAAGACCCAAGAACAACATCCAAAAAACTGCAGCCCTCACTTGCCTCAGTTAAGGTCTGTGTTCATGGCTCCATCATAAGAAAGAGACTGGGCGAAGATGGCCTGCATGGCAGAGTTCCAAGCCAAAAACCACTCCTGAGCAACAGGAACATAAAGGCTCAGCTCAGGTTTGCAAGAAACATCTTGGTAAACCCCAAGACTTTTGGGGAAATACTCTGTGGACTGACAAGACAAAAGTTGAACTTTTTGGAAGGTGTGTGTCCCATTACATCTGGCATAAAAGTAAAAGCTTTTCAGAAAAAACAACATCATACCAACAGTAAAATGTGGTGGTGGTAGTGTGATCGTCTGGGTCTGTTTTACTGCTTCAGGACAGTAAATGTAACAATGAATTCTGCTATCAAAACGTCCTAAAGGAGAATGTCTGGCCATCTGTTTGTGACCTCAAGCTGAAGCACACTTGAGTTCTGCAGCAGGACAATAATCCAAAACACAAGTCCATCTCTGAATGGCTTAAAAAAACACAATGAAGACTTTGAAGTAGCCTAGTCAAAGTCCTGACCTGAATCTAATTCAGATGACCTTAAAAAGGTGGTTCATCTTTGAAAAACCCTCCAGTGAGGCTGAATTACAACAATTCTGCAAAGATGACTGGACCAAAATTCCTTCACAGTGCAGTAAAAGACTTATTGCCAGTTATTGCAAATGGTTAACTGCATTTGTTGCTGCTTTGGGTGGCCCAACCATTTATTAGGATTAATGGGCAATCACTTTTTATCCTTTTAATCATAAACACCTTCACTTAAAAGCTGCATTTTGTGTTTACAAGTGTTATCTTTGTTCAATATTTACATTTTTAGATGATCTGAAACATTTAATTGTGACAAACATACAAAAAAAACGGGATCACTTTTTTCACACCACTGTACAGACATAAATACAGACGCAATAAACACTGTAAATGTTCATGAAAAGTCAAATTTATACTAACCAAAATATAGATCATGAACAAATGTACTTACAGAAATGTGTTTGTAACAGACATTTAAATAACATTTGAGGGAAATATAAAGGAAACATTGGTGCTGCTACCTCAAAAGACTGGTTGTATCTCGGTTTTAAAAGATTCCACGCATTTAGTCATGTAGACACGGTAATTTGACCTGCTGAAACTCAAACTGAACATCAGAATGGGGACGAGAGGTTATTTAGCTGACCTTGACTTTTGGTTGTTTATGCCAGGCGAGTTGGTTTGAGTATTTTACATTCTGTGGTTCACAGAGAATGATCCAGAGGAAAAAAAAAATTAAATATAGGCACAGTTTGCTGAAGAGTTGATTGAGTCTTGCTGATGCCAGAGATCAGAGGACAATATAGTATCCTTAGTACCAACTGAGCATTGTTTAAATGTCACAGCTTCCCAGAATATTGTTTCTGACCATGTCCCTCCTTTATGAACACAGTATATTAATCTTTTGATCGCTGCTTCCTGCAGGATAATGTGCAAAACTCAAATTGATTTATTGAACATCACAATAACTTCACTGTCCTCAAATAGTCTCTACAGTCACCAGATCCCATTCCAATAGAGCACATTTGGGATATAGTGCAATGGGAGATTCACATCATAGACGTGCAGCTGACAAACCTACAGGAACTGTGTGATGATATTGTGTCAAAATATGGACCAAAATCTGTGATGACTGTTTCCAGCCCCTTGTTGAATCTATGCCAAGAAGAATTAAGGCAGTTCTGAAAGCAAAAGCGTTCTAAGAAAGTGGCCCATGACTGTAAAACATTCCCAACAGCAATGATGGAGCTCAGGATTCAACGTGAGGGCAACTGTTGTGTATAAAACGTCTTTGTGTGACAGTTCAACTGTCTCAGTTGCACAGAGTAGATTTTTATTTGCTGTTAGGTCCTGATAGAATCTATCTCGGGAGTAATTGATAGTTCTGACTTGAAATAATGAATAGTTATGGATAATGCTTTCGCATGCTGTGTCACGCCATATTTCATTAACTGAAACAGCTGGAAGTTACAAACATTGCTTCAGCTCCTGTTGTCAAACCAGTGAGGCTGACTCCGATAACTCAAGCAGGTAAACCAATCAGTGCTCTCAGATATTCATGGATCAAGTTTGGATCTGAAATGTGGAAAAAGTCACTAAATACTCCGTACAGAAAAAACAAGCTTACTTCGCCATTATCTGGGGAAGTGTTGTGTTTCTGTTATTTTTCCACTCGGCTCCTCCACCTTGGTTTCTCTGGTCTTGGGCGGAGTCTGGCACCAGGGCCAGCCCAGTCTCACCTGCAAGCCATTGGCAGCAATTAGCAGTCCTGCATTTAAGGCCAGCGCTGATTTCCACTCTTTGCCAGATCGTCTGCTACTCCCAGTGGTAAATCAGCCTCCATGTATGAGTTCAAGTTTGTTTTCCAAATGTTAATATTCCGTCTCCCTGTGCTACAGTCTCCACGCCTAAGGACATATTTTCCTACATTTCAATAACTCCTTGGATCACTGTCCCTTTGGCCATTCTTGCAACATCCACGGCTCCTGTACCACTCACCTGCTCTCAGGATTCCCCAGATCACTCACCTGCCCGGCTCTCTGCTCCAGCAAACACCTGTCGAAGGAATTCCCCTCCTGTATCCTTCTCTGTTTGGACACCTCAACACTTACCTGGACACTCCCCTTCCCCCTCAAAGCTCCACAGCTCTGCCAAACAAAGTAAGGAGACTCTTGTCTCTTTCCTTCCCTTGTGATTCAGTCTCTTGAGAAAAAGATGAAATAAACCTTCCATTCCTGTGAAACTTCGCTTCTGTTGAGTCTGCTTTTGGGTCCGCCTTTTTGAGCCAGCCTTTCGGCTGTCTGGCAGACTTATGTTGTTTTTTTGCTTATTTGTCCTTAGATTTTCTTTTTTGCCTGGCATGAGAACATGGAACAAGGAACATAGATCACATACTTCACTCTATATGTTCTATATGAAATGGTATATTTGTAATAACCTGCTTCCTCAGGAAAGCAATCAAATCCTTAGTTTGCTAGATTCTGAGGATAAACAGGGTATGGTGGCTGTGATTTTTCTTTATATGCAAACACTTGAGCTAATGACAGGAATGAAGGTGGAAAGGAAATATTTTGACTGTGGGTTCATGACTTTGTGGTGACATTACTTTCTAATTCGAGTAAGGACCTGGCAACACAACTCGGTGATAATGTGGTAATAGTGGTGTAATAAAGTGGAAACAAGGAGAGCAGTAATTTGTAAGTTTTTACCAATTAATTACCACTTTTGTATCCAAGTAATTATCTTGTATCAACAGCAGTTATAGTTTGTGTGACAGGCTAGCAACAGGAGGTACTAATGTGGAAAATAGTGAATACTCATTAGGAAAACAAGCTAGCACTACAGAAGAGGAGCGAGCACAAAGAGAGCAATGTTTTTTTTAAGTGGCAGGTAATTTAAAATGCAATTGTTCAAACAATTCAACAAATTTCAGAAACAAAGCAAAGAATTGTGCAATTTCTCACACAGTTTGTCTGCCAACCAAAGTTACAGGTGCTGTATTTCCCAGGAAGAGAACAGAGTGTGAGATGGCTTCACTCACAGAAGGTGAAAGATGTAAGAAAGGCAGGACAGGAAGAAGAGAGGTTACATTTAAAGTTGAGGACTTCTCTGCAATATCTGTTAAATTGGAAATTTAGAGCTCACATGTAACATTAGGACAAACAGATTAGCTTGTCTTGAATTTAGAGCCAAACATTGTGTTGCCCTGGTGCAGAGTGGCTGTGTGGAGTCTGTTTAGATGTGGAGACAAATACTAATATAACAAAAATAGTTATTTTTGTTTGTTCTCTTTGCACAAAAATAGTTAGTAGAAATGTTCTCTAAAGACTTTTTACTGTGAGTACATTTCAGAGTCTGTACTTTATCACTTTGACTACTTTTACTACACTTTTAAGTATTTGTACTAAAATTAAAAAAATGTGCTGATAATGATGAAGAAGACGTTGGCTCCCCCAGAATAAACAAAAAATTCATTGATCAGGAATCCTTCGCTGCATGCAAATCTTTACAATTCATTCATAAATAAATCATTACATTCAAAGGACTTTAGACTACAAGAAACATTTGCCCATACAGCACTTTATTCTGGAGGAAGCCAGAGTACCCATGGCACAGAGAGAACATGCAAACTCCGTACCAAAGGGCCCTTCTGCAGAAGATTCAAATGCAGATCGTTTTTGCTGTGGGTGACAGGTAGCCACTGTTAGCCCCTCTTCTGCCCTGTACTAGAGAAGAATTGCACATCCTTATTCTTGTGTTAGATGGGCTATCAGTGATGGGCTATGGGGTATCACCATGTGTGCACTCAGCATTTGTTACCTAGAGCCTGTCTCATCTGTCGTTACAGTTTATATGTCAAGTATGCACCTGTCCAACACTGTGTGTTGTCTCTATGTCTATCTACAATGGAAGGAACTCTGCTTTCAACAGTTGTCTTATTCTGCAAAATAGTATGCAAAACTCTAAAATCCTCCCTCATGTATTTTTATTTTTCTAGGAAAAGGGGAAATAGGTGCAGACATAAATGGAAATAAAGCAAGGGTTTTACAATTTTAAATAACTTCAATGTCAGCATTTAGTTTGGTCACCCTTATTCTTCAACACTGCCTGAACTCTGTTAGATAAGCTTTTTTGTAATATTTATACGTAGTCTTCAAGTATAGTTCTCTGGACTTCTTGAAGGACATTCAAAACTCTTCTTCAGAAGTGTTTTGAATGTGTTCGTGACCTTTTGTTCAATTCTCTGCTTAAATAATGGTCCCTGGGACTCTGGGTAGGCAGACTTTGCTCAGTTGTGTGTTTTTATATTCATGTATGCTTTAACTGCAGTATGTTTGGGACCACTGTCATGCTCAAGAATTAAGTTGTTGCTAGTCAGATGTTTTCTAGATGGTACTGGATGGTGGACTGAGATCTGACCGTACTGACTGTACTGCACTCATAATTCCATCAATTTTGTCAAAATTGCCAACACCACTGGCTAAAAAGCAGTTCAAGACCAATAGAGCATCTATCCCTATCTTTTTGGCTCTGTTTAGTCACTTCCTTTTTTACATTTACAGTAATTTGAATCTGAAAATGGTGAGGTACAGGACTGGACTGAAGAACTTTGACAGACCATCAGAAAGCCTGGAAAACTATTACAATCTGCCTCCTTTTGAGACACACAACAGTGTATTGTTTTAAATTATTACCACTGTTAGGACATGCACAGGGTTGGTGTGACAGCATGATGATGCTAGGAATAGGGTAAGATGAAGAGAGATGATAAAGACGAAGAACTGAAAGAAAAAGACTAAATATGAAATTTTAATTTGAGAAATATTATCTTTTTCATAACCATAGCTACATTTTCAATATACTGCAAGCGATGCATATTAAAAAAGTGGGGTCAAGGGCAAAAGACTGGAAAAATTCTGTAATGCCATCGCCCATCAGTATGTCATGTCACACATTCAAGTCATGAAGACAGATGCGACATCTCAACCAGCTGCGACAGCATGGCCGGCATTGTTTTCAGTCTGTCTTTCTGTGTTTGTGTACTAGTGGTAAAATGCGGATCTGAAGACACCTGCTGTAGCTAAAAGTAGCACAGAGAGTAGTTTGGCAGATGTATATATATCTGCCTGTATGTGGATAGATTTTGTTAACATGGTGATGTTGCTATTGCTGAGATGCATTCGCTCAGACCCATGAATGCTGAATAAGGGGCACTGGAAATTAATCGTTTCCCACTTTACACCCCCGTCACACAATCTTCTGAAATTTTCATGCGTTTTAACTCCAGCTGAGACATATTTTTATCTTGTGTATGAAAATGTAAATAGTTTATAATTAGTGTGGTCTGTAAATTCTGTGTTGTTGCAGCTTTTGGGACCCCTTTTTCTCCAGCCTTGTGAAATTCTATTCAAGCAACTTGGGGAGCAAATGCACCCACACTAGTGTGACTTTGCTGGTAGCAATAAACTGTGCTAAGGGAGCGAACATTAAGCATGACATTTTGCTTTCAGTTGCACTTCAAAGTCAAACCTGTGCCCCAGTCCACTCCCGAGAACTCCCCACATCAAGATATTCATTTTGTGCGCGTGTGTCATTGTGCCTTTGCATTCTCACGGTTAGCTTTCTGTTTTCATCTTTCTCTCTTCAGTGCCTCTGTCTTTCTCCTGTATAGTATGTTAAATCTCTAAAATTCAATGTACATCAAGGGTTAGGGCTAAAAGTGAAAATGTGATAACAGAAAAAAATACTGGGAGGAGAGATTGTAAAGAGGGAAAAGTAACTAGAACGAATCGGAAAATATAGAGACATTAAAACCATTAAAGACTATTTGGGGTAACTACAAGGAGAACGTGATGTGTTAAGAAAAATGCTGGAACATAAAAATTGAGAGAGATGTACTCATGTGTGTGTGTTTGTGAGAGAAAGCGAGGCAGCAGATGCAGTGTGGAAAATGCATGTGTGTACAAGAGCGAGATTTAAGGGGGGAGAGAGAGACAGAGCAGAGCAACACAGACTGGTGAGAGAGTGGGAGCTGCAGACTGAGAGACAGAGGAGAGTGCTGGAGAGAGCAGAGACCGGCAGCACAAGGCAGCAGCATGTCTGTTTCTATCTGACGACTCTTGGATCTCCCCGAGCACAGCTGTCGGGCTGCTGCTGCTGACGACTTGTGTGCTCACTCGGTGAGGGAGCGCTTGAGCGCGTAGTATACACCAGAGTTTACCAGTGGCTATGCATGTTCAACTCTACTGGTTTTCATAGCACTACCACACGTGTGAGAAGATTTAACCAGCTTTGCACTGGACCTGACTCAACACCCATGATCCCCAGCCAACCCTGGCATACCCTCTCATTAAGGTAAGGAGATCATTTATTTTACTGACTGGATGTGTTTGGTGTTGTAACCAGACTCGTACAACTTTTCTGTTTCTTTGCTCAAATACTGAATTTCTGATTATAAAGTATTGCTGTACAAGCTTTGTAAATTTAGAATAATATTTTTTTAAAATAAAGAAACTACATGTAGCCAAGTACATCTTGAGCTTGTCCCAAGCTTGTTCCAAGCTCAAGTTTCACTGTTTATTGTCTGACCTGCTTAACATGTACACACATTTTTATAGACTTGCTTATATCAAGTGCTGAAATCCCAAAGCTCTTACATTACCGAATTAACGAAGACACAATCCTACTATATGTTCTTACATCCAAGAGTAACTCTTTTCCTTATGGAGTTAAAGCAATAAAAGGTGACTGGGTGAGCGTGTAAGTGTAGGTTTAAAAGATTATGCTTTTGAGTTATTTGGTTTTCTTGTTTCATCATCTATTGAATTAAAGTCACTTTAAATCTGTCATGTGAATCACAGTAGCTATGGCTAAAACACCTTTGAGTCATTTACTCTGTACACCGAGTGTATTTTATAAGATGAAGATTCTATTAAACTTTGATTAACCTTGAGTAACATGGAGCAAAATGTACCCCTGCCATACATGCGACTCGGATTTCCCGGTTGATGTGTCTGTAAATTGTGTCAGTGAATGTACTTGTAGTGAAGACTCTCATAAAACATAAATAGGGATCATCAGTGTCTCCCCTGAGGAGCTTGACCAAAGATACGTTGCTCCCTCAGTAATGCCAGCTGTATCTATCAGAATTTCTCTCTGTCTCTGCGTGCCTCATGTTTAGACTCCAGTGTGTCTAACTCTATTTGCTTTGGTGTTTTATGGTGAGTTTACCATCAGAGTTTGACACGGAAAGGTCAAATGTGAATAAAGACTTTCTCGTGTTAATGGGCTAAGAACAAATCCTTTATGTTGGTTATCTTATGAGCTAACCAAACAATACTCGATTTGATTTTATCTAATCAATTCTGCTCAGTTACAATGATGCCTTCTTGAACTGTTGTATGATGCAAAAGCTTGCCCAAATAGCTAAATCAAATGTGATTGCCTTCAAGCTTTTTGGTTCTCTAATTTAATCACAGCTTGA
Organism: Haplochromis burtoni; assembly: GCF_018398535.1. NCBI lineage: Eukaryota > Metazoa > Chordata > Actinopteri > Cichliformes > Cichlidae > Haplochromis > Haplochromis burtoni. The sequence continues at coordinate 601,969 of NW_024582648.1, read as the reverse complement.
TAAAATCTTTATCAAAGGTGTTTAGTGCTAAAGATAAAAACAAAAGTATCACAGGGAGAAATCTAACCGCTTGTGCATCTGTTAATTTGATGATCACAGCATCGCTAGACTAGAAAAGCCTGACAGGCAAAGCAAAGACATTTAATTACTTACGGAGGCTATATACTGTACAAACCAGCTGCATAATATTTGACTTGTAAAACAAACAAAGACTCTAAAGGCAACTTGTAGCATTAGGCACTAAAACTTTAGCAGCAGTCACATTGTAAGGTTGTTCTTACAGCACAGAAGATACATCAAACTGAAAACAAGTCAATGCCTAGAAGTCTTTGGTGTGTCCTCTAACCATTCCTCAGCAGCTCTTGCAGTGTGACAACATTAGAGATCAGAGCCAGCCTTTACTTCCAATGCACATCACTATGCCCACATCCCTGTCACCTATGCATTGGTTTTCCTTCCTTCCACTAACCTCTGCAGAACATGGCCATCTGACCCTTTCTACCCATCACAGTTTGTCTCTTTTCAAAAATCTCTTAGGTCCTATCACTTACCCACATTTAGCTCTCCAAGGAATGACTGTGTCTAATAGGATATATACCCCAGCTTCCACCCCCTCCACATAACTGACACCTTTGAAACAGTATTAATTAATCTCACCTGTCAGTAGCTGGTAATTGTATATGTAATGATGAGGATCAGACATGGGAAAAGATTAATGTTAAGGATTCAAGGACCACAAACGCCTCCACTGATAAGATATCAGCAGAGGCAAACAAAACACTACGTAGCCACAGTAGTGATTTTAAAAATGAACATGATAAATATCTGAGATACATAAAAAGTACTGATAAATTAAAATTTCAGTGAATTTCAGTGGAAGGTTTAGCATTTGAGAATAATGCAGGGTTTTAAATCAAACAGGGAATTCTGTGGAGTATTGATTTGTAGTGGGACTTAAACAACCTGACTAGAGGCAGTTGCAAAGTAGACTTCTATGTGAAAAAGCTGACGTTTGAATTTCAAATATTTTAATCAATATGAATAGAAAGATCAGTCCGAGACGAGGACCAATTTCTGGGGCACATCTTCAGATGAGCCCAGGAAGCTAGAAGTGGTACTCTGGGCAATTGCATTGAAATCTGCCCAACAGGATATTATTCAAAGCCTTCCTACATGGGTCTTCAAGTCTTCAGTTTAAAACTGATCCACAGAGTCAAAAGCTTTATAGATGTCAATAAAAAGCTCAATGTTGCATGCTGTTTTTTATCTGGATAAATTGTATAAGTTGCCACAGAGAGATTAACCCTCTCAGGCTCAAAGTAAACTTTTTGTTGCTAATGCACAACCAAGTCCTGCAGTGGTACTTCTGAGTAAAAAAAGCTCAAATAAAATATGTATGTGGGGTAATCAGGTTGTTAGTTTTTAACTGTTGCAAATCGGCAACGCCTGCCTTGAGAGGGTTAAAAAGATATGGCAAAAGCACTGCTAGCTTTAAAAAGTAAAAGTTTGAGGTTAAAAGGACCTGCCGACTTCCTGGCTTGGGGGCTTCCAAATGTTTGAGGGCTTTATGCACCTGTGGGACTGTCTCTGGAAGAAAATTAAAGGAATAACTTCTGAGAATATTATCATTAGAGCAAACATTAGAGGGAATCTGATAAGTAATGTTAAGAGAATCAGAGAAAATGAAAGTCTTGTTCAGACTGGCAAGAATTTCAGCCTTATCAGAAATTCTTTATGAATCCTCAAAGATCTTTGTGACCTTGTTTTTGTTTCAGACATTTTAAAGACCAAATGATTCTTTAATCTTAAAAATTGAGCTATTAGTTGCAGGTCTAACATGAAGTTATGAAGACATCCCTTTGACTTCAGTGAATGGTGAATCTTTTTGTTTTTCATTTCTGACATTTAAGATCCTCATAATAATTGCTGGTTGATGCCCTACTTATTATGAAAGTATACACCTATTTGTGGTACATGTTTAGCGTGTGTGGATGAATGCGTGTATGTATGTGTCATCTGACTCTGACTTTATTTATTTATAACCCATGATATAACCCAGCTAGTCGCACTCTGTGACTTTATGGAGGTGTCATTTCAAGCATCAGTTTCCACATCAATGTGGGAGGGAAGGCGGGTTGCGGTGACGTGCCAGTGGGTGTGAAAGGCTGAGTCCACAATAAATCAGGTTTATGGAGCAGATGAAGGAGAACTCCCAAGTACCTTTCTATTAGGAAGGTGATATTTTATATTGACCACTCACCACATGTGCTCTTTCTTCAAGGTGATTACATCATGTTGGTGTCCTGATGTTTCCGGACTACTACTTTTTACTCTATTTGCTCCTGTTATTTTACATCTTTCCTTTAAAATGGGTTGAAGAGTTGCCAGAACAAATTAATGTAATCTATTTAGTTGGGGAAAGTGCTAGCATGCTAGAACGATAGTCAAGGTTACGTCATTGATTATGAATAAAGAGGGCATGCACACACACATGAACACGCACACACTCAAAAAAAGGCTTATTACCCTTGTTTTTATGGTGAGATGTAAGTGGAAGAGGTCACTGACGGTGTATAGGAGTGCATTATGAATGAAGATTCATCATATTTCCAGTGGAAAGTCACACATGTGGTTATTATGTTCACACACAAACTGGCGGAAAAGCTCATTGATCCATTAACTCAGACCTTCCCAAAGTGTGGAGCCATTGCGGGGGGGGGGGCATGAAAAGGGAAAAAAACCCCAAAAACAACACTTGGACACTGCTAGCATGGGGCGCCCACACAAACGCAAAGCAGGAGATGAAGCATCGCAGAATATATTTCCAAACCAACTTCATTCTAAGCCAAAGACTTGAAAATATGATGAAGGATATCTGCCCTTTGGTTTCACCTGCACAAGTGCCAGGTCTCCCCTGCAGAATTGGTTTTCCCTGCGTCGGGAGCACTCACCTGGCTCTCCAAACAGGATCCCACAGCTGTTTATGTTTTTAAACTCATTTTGCACAGAGAGACATTTTTTTTGAAAAATGTATTGATAGCAATGTTGAATATTATTACACAGAAAAAAAACCAAGTACACGTAAAATAATTACACCGTGATGCTTCTGCCTTTCTAAATGGAGGGACAGTAACTGCGTGTTTATATGTAAGCGTGTAAAACCCGAAGATAGAGACAAAATACTGTTAATCTGACTATCTGCCATTAATTCCTCTCATGTAAACAATAACGTGGCGCACAGCTGACGTGAAAAAAGGCACATACCTTTAACGTTGCATGACGAACTCTGTATTCCTCGTCCACACGTAAACGCAAAAAATGAGTTTTAAAAAATCTCAGTTTTCGGTGATTCAAAACGCCGTTTACGTGTGGATGAAACAGCTGCGTTTTCAAAAATACCCGTGTAGGTGCGAACGTAGCGTAAAAGAGTTAGTAGTTTATTTTCTTACTACCTGCAGATTACTTGTATTTGCTTAATTGTTTACTAAATATTTGAGGTGTGAAATAAACCGCAATTGATCAAAATATGGGTGTGTGTGGTTGTAGGATGTGTTAGCGTACGTTAGTGTTAGCGTGCGTTAGTGTTAGCGTGCGTGTGTGTGTGTGTGCGCGCGCAGGGGGGGGGGCGCAAACATTTTTCTGTAAAACAAAGGGGGGCCCAGCAAAAAAGAATTTGGGAACCACTGCATTAACTTGTAAAACCAAGCGTGTGGCTGTGGGCCAACTAAATCATGTTTCATTTACTTTTGCTAACTTGATGTCTGTCATTTGAATTTCATCTTTTTGCACATTTAATGAAGATGCAGAATGAATGTTTGAGAATCTGACAGGAAATTAAATGATAATCTACTGTTAGTAGTTGATGTATTAGTACATCTTAATATGCTTCTACCATAATTAACTACGTAGGTATAATTGAATTATAATTGCATTTAGTCAGTTACAGTGTATACGGACAGTCTACTGTGCAGTGTTTTTGTGTTATTACAATCAGTCCAAGTCTTGGGTGATAGAACGGCAACTTATTTTTTTTTATTACTCTGTTTGGTCTAATGCAGCAATAATATTTATCATCTTACAGTCAAAGTAATAAAGGTCAAAATTATTTATCGCTTGTTAAAAAAATTCAAAGAGTCTTTTTATAATCTTTATCCTTTATATGAAATTTTACAGGCTTAAAACCAAATAACAGGATCAATAAAATAAATCGTTTACATATCTGGCCCTCCAATAACACTGCTCTTCACTGCTTTTCCAAATTAAAAAACAAAAATAAATAAAACCCAATACAAAACCATATAAACAACAGATCACAAATCCCAGCTTCATTCAAGAATGTCTTAAACAGAAAGTTGGAAAATGCTGCTTAGGGCATTATGAGAATCAGAAAAAGTGTAAAGCACATAGTTTTCTACAAAGAGCTTTTTTAGCTGGAGTCTGATCTCAGAGCTTCTAAAGACCATAACAATTTTGTCAAAGATTTCCCCTTCTTCCCAGCACAAATCAGCAGAAATCACAGGACATGCCCAAGGGATAATGTGACACCGAAGAGCACAATACACTTGTTGCTTTCATTCTCATTAGTTTCTTACCACATTGAGAGTTTAATACATTACAAATACACAGAACGGCTGAGAACCCCAATTTACATCAAAAAGACCCTTTTTTTTCTCTCTTTAGTCTATTTATAGACTACTTCATTTGAAATCCTTAGCTTTTCCTTGTACGCAGCACTATCTCTACTCTATGCTTTGTATGTGGACCATATGAAATTGCATTTTAAGGACAAACACAAAGAGCTAATAAAAGTTCACAATTTCTTGACTTCCTTAGTGTGTCCAAAGAAGCATTTCTTTGCAATTTAGTGTCCTAATCTGCAACTTGTGTGTAGGAATGCAGTTTAACAGCATTAATTAAATGAATCCAGTTTGGAGTTACTAAAGTGATTCATTAACCATGTCTTGACTTTTTACTTTTGCTGCATGGGGAAATCATGTTTGCTTCTCACTATCTGCTCTGTTGCAGCTGCGGGCTCAAGTAAAAACAAACACAAGGAAAAGCCTCTCAATTCTCCAACCTACAATGAATATCAGTTATTGAATTGGTAATATTTTGCATGCATTTTTACACCTAATGTTTGCTGAAGGCAACCACATTGCACTTCTTGCTTCTCATCAGATGTTAACACTCTGAAAGCTGAATATACACTGTGTAAGGCAAGAGTCAAATGCCCGCCAATAAAACAATTGACATTGAGTGGCTGTAATTTGACAGTAGCTGTGACAACTCATTGAGGTAGTAATGGTTCTTTAAAACGCTTAGTAAAAAATCACTTCTCTGAGTTACCATATCCTACAATACTAGGTGTGACATCATCACATGAAATAATTTGCCTTTGATTGTGATGATGCCTAGCAACTAGAGTGACAGGCTACACCCATTGCCTAGCAACAGCGAAAAGGCACCTAAAATGAGACCGCCGACCTCTAACTTCAGGGTGCACTTACTTGAGTCCCCAGCAGTGTGCCTGGATAATCGGTTCTCAGAAAAAGTACAGCAACACACACAGAAGGAGACTGCTTGATTCAGTGTATGTTAGAGATTTACACGTTAGATGATGTGCTTCTATGGCTGAAAAAAAAAGTACACAGAACATTTTATTTTTTTACCATGGTTTTAGATTTAATTAAGTCAATAGTGAGTGTGCATCACTTTAAAGGCAATTTTGCACCTGTGGTTCCTGCTTATCACACAGAAACTACCACAGGTAATTAGTGGTAATAACTTAGAAATCACACATTATGACATTCTTGTTACTCTACTATCACCACTTTATTACCGAGCAGTGCAGCCACATTATTACACCCAGTTTTTGGCCCTTTATTTTCCAATTATATTCATTTTAGTGTAATGTTACTCAAATGTGACCACTGTTGCTGCCACGATACTTGGATATTCAGTGGTTATTACTTTGGTAATTGAGCTGTAATTATTTAGATTTCATTTTTGCCTTGTTACCCTACTTTTACCACTTTATTACCGAGCAATAATAGAAAGGGTGACTAAGATGTCAAATGTTTAAACTGGGAGAATGCACCATTTGAAGAAAGAAAAAAAAAAGTAGGGACATTTCGATTTGATGACGGCAACATGTCTCAAAAATAGAGCTATGTTTGCCCATCTTTAGCTTCCCCTTTTCTTTTAACAACAGTACGTAAATGTTTGGGTACTGAGGCGATCAGCTGCTGGACTTTTGGGAGAGGAATGTTGTCCCATTATTTTCTGATAGAGAAGTCTAGCTGCTCAACAGTCCAGCTGTATCCATTTGTTTCATCATGCAAATGCCACCAGATATTTTCAGTTGGCGAAAGGCTGCAGTATGTTGTTTATGCAAGGCCTTGCCTGAAATTATCTGGATGAGAAAAGAGTTTTAACTAAATTCTTTAAAAAATTAATTAATTAACTAATTAATTAATTTTAAAGTCTTTAAAATTAAATTTGCAAATTACGATTAAATACGTATTAAATAAAAAAACTAAATGAATGAAATTTAATTAAAATGTCAAAATTAAATTATTGACTAAATAAAATTTGTGACTTACACTGTTGCCAAAGGGTGATTGAGAATATGCTGCTATCATAAACATGCTGCAAAATTTACAGTACTACAAGCTGAAGTCCCTCATACAAAATGTTTTTAGTCATGCTAATTAAACAGTCAGGATTTCAAAAGAAATCATGCTGAACACATTTAACAACAGCTATATTTAAAAGCATTTGTATTATGAAGTAGTCAGAGGGAAACTTTGCAGTGTGTTTGTAAGCGATCTCATATCACTGAAACTGCATACAAAACAAAAAAACTGGCATTTTCTACAATTTTAACAGTGAATCAGTCTAAGATGATGCAGGGTGAAGTGGAACAAGAAGGACCTTCCACACTGAGGTGTAGATGAAGAGCTGCAGGCAACAGTCGGAATCCAACTTCTGAGCAAGGTAACCAGCTCCTTTGACTGTGCCCTGCTGTTTCACAGGCTCACGTTCAGCATAAAATCAGATCATAATGGTTCCCTGAATAAAGAAATAATGCCAATTGCTCTCTCCCTTTCTCATCAAAACATTAGCAATTTCTTTTTGCTTCCCCTAGAATTGTGTAATTTCCAGCATTGAACCATTTAAGCTGTTTTGTTAGGAGCAGCTAATCAGAGTTAAATGTCCAAATAGAATGTTTTTACTCAGCTGTGTAGCTGCAAATTGGTTATGGGTTTAGTTTTCCAAAACTCTGCAGAATCTGCTATGGATAAAGTTACAGTAATAGCATCAGCCAACTACTGCCTGCAGTATAAAGACTCACATGTTCAGTCAGTCCTATACTGTGAATTGTTAACCTAATGGTTGCTGTAGTCAGTGAATTTAAGAAATCCATGAGGAATTTCAGTGGCTGCTTAGTGGCTTTTGGTATGTTCGTATATTCAATTTTATATTGAAATTATTATACAAAAATTTCCAGGTTACACAATGTTCATAAAGTTGGCTGAAAAAACAGTCTTGCTTGCTAGCTTTACAAAAACAGATCATGTGATGTGGAATTAAATTCTATCTACCAGGCTGAGACTGTGGCCACAGTAATTGCCCACATTAAATGGTCTGTGTACAACATTAAAAAAAAAAGCTTCTGTGTTCACAGTCATTTCAGAGTTTAAACAGCACAGAAGTAATTTTCATGTTTCTTTAATTGGTATCATTTTTAACCTCTTAAGCCCCAACGCCCCCTGATACGGGGGCAAAAAGCAGGAGATCAGGTAGGCTTGGGGCTTAAGAGATTAATTGGGATTTGAGGATGTCACAGGTAAAGTTTTCACTGAGGGCAAATAGTACCAGACTATACTGGTACTAATTATGACAATGGTAAATGCCTTAAATACCCAACTGTGTCAAATTAGGGCGTTTAACTCTCAGGCTAATGCTCACACTATAACCACCTTTAGTGGAGGGTATCTTTTCATTTTTTTTCTCTAAACAGTGCGTCACACCGTTCGCATGTATACCGTTCTCTTCTGAAATTCCTCGGCTTGTTGTACAGCCTTTGTTTTCTTTCTGTCTTTCTTTCTTTTTTTTTTACAGCCTTTCTTGAGCATAGTTTTCTTTTTGAAAAGCAAAATTGCTACTTGAGTTGAAGCTGATATTCACCTGTTAATCGAGTTCAGCTCCAAACCCACTTCCCTTCTCTTGTGGTTCTCTCGCCCATAGTCACAAGTTCCCTGGCTATTAAAAATTGCCCTCGGCGCGAACACAACTTAAGTGTTGATGTATTTAGTATGGTGCAATATTGACATTATCGCAAGTGGCACAATATTCATGTGCTGTGTTGCCTTTTTAAAATTAAATTTACTCACATTACAAGGAGATTAACTCAGGTGAGTCAAAGGTTGAAAATAAAAATCTTTTCTGGCACAAACTTTAACCTTATAACTCTATAATCAAAAGTGTTCACCCAACGCACAGCTTTAGTTAACTATACAAAACAGTAAACCGGTAAATGACTGACAAACATAAATCTAAAATGTTCAGACAGCTCTTTAAGTTTTGTTGTGACATGCTCATATCATTCCCCACATTTGATCTCCTCTTGATGAAATAAACAGACGGTTTAAAAATAAAAGTGTTCTTGCAGCAGTAAGCCCTGGCTGCGCAGCTGCTTCCTACATGTCTGTGTCACCGAGTTATGTGTGTTATGTACTGTATATGCTTCAGTAGACAACATGAACTTATGTAACATGCTGTTCTAAATACCATAACTGATGCAGTGTGGCTACACTTTACATTCTGGACAAATATTATAAAAATGAAAAAAAAATGTAACTGTGTCGTAATTGCAACCAAAGAATAAGAATTAAAAATGCTTGAATTATACATATTTGACTGTAACTCTCACATTTCACTAAGCATTGTAGACACATGAGCCCATGCTGCATGCACACTGTGCTTTAAGCTGTTTAATCAGCTATTGTTTAATACGGTTACACAGAGCTGAATCCAGCCTTTGACTCTGACTTGAACATCTGCCATTTACAGTACCCGGATGCCCGGATGAGAAATACTTTATACTTTGGCTTATGTACAGCAACGGGTGTGTGTGTGTGTGTGTGTGTGTGTGTGTGTGTGTGTGTGTGTGTGTGTGTGTGTGTGTGTGTGTGTGTGCATTAATACCCATGTGTGATTATCTGAGAGCGTAGTGTCCCCCAGGGAAGAAATATCCTAAATGACGAGCAACCAAATGTCAACTATCCTTATCCTCATGTTCTTAATGCATTATGTATGAGGCTGTCACTCTCAGCTTAGACTATAAGGACAACATGAACATGATTTTGCACACATACACCAGCACACTAGCAAATGCATAAATAAACACACACACACACACATACGCACACACACACACCTGTGTGCTAAATTCCATCACATTTGCACACTCAGTTATATTGGTAATTTAATAGGTTGTGTTCATACTTGCCAGATGTCTGTCTCTGTTCCTCTTTAAATATGGTGCTGTAATCTCCCACACTTAAGAAGCTACAATACAATAACTATATTACTGTGTTTCATATAGCGTGTGTCATATATTGTCTATATGTGATTATTAAAATGTGCCTACACTAATGTTAGGCAAACACATTTAAGTTGGCAAGCTGAATAGACATATCCAACAACCTAGCCAGCAAGTATAACAAAATCAACACACTGTTGGATTTAGAACTGATTATCATGTCTTTACAGCTGGAGCATGTAGCATCCTTTTAGTATGTGTCTTTTGTCTGGTTTTCAGTTCTCTTCTATCTGTAAATCCATATCCATACACACAAACAGAAATACTCTCTCACACACACGCACACATACATATGGATATATTTAAATATTTACTACTTTGCCATCTTCAAAGAAAAGCAAGTCCAATCACTCAAGTAAAAACAATTTGCAACAGCAACAAATTTGTTCCCAAGATGCATCCATGGCAACAAAAATGGGAAGTACCCATTTGTTGTCTTTCATAATCCTCCCTCCAGTCATTCAGAACAAAGCATCAGCAACACCTATGCAAGATTAAATATATAAAACCAAGAATACCAGATTCAGGTGGAGAAACTCTGTGCACTGCAAACTCCCACATGCGTTATGCACACAGGCTTTCCATTGCCGTAAACTTCGAGGTGATTCATTTAGGATTCAGACAAGCAGTTAGTAGAACAGTCCACATATCTTACAGTGTCGCCTCTTCATCTCTCACATTCTTTTCCTCTGAAAGATTACATTACATCTCTGTGCTATTCTCCCTCTTGCCATTCCCTTTTCATGTCTGACACAGATCCAAATCCCCAGTACCACCCCACACCTTCTATCAACCTATAACCACCTCATTTGTGTCAGGTCTGAGGGTGACACACTGAATTCTTTAAAAAATGTAGTAATATGATGCTCACCAGTTTCAGATAAAGAACCAGAATTTGAAAATAACCCAACTGTTGAAAAACTCACACTGCAACAGACATGTTCCACCAATATACAAATAACTCACTTTGTACCTGCTGATATGAATGAACCTCCTACCTGTTTGCACCTCCAGTCTGTGCACTGGACATCCTAATGGCACAAAACAGTCATCAACACATGTATTTTTCTACAAGGGAAAAATGCATTTCAAGGTCAGGAAAAACAGCTTCCACTGGCTGTTCCACTCACATGAATAGGGTTTTAAAAGACTACACCGTTTAGGAAAAACATGACTGCCTGTGTCCAATATGCTAAAAATACTTGTTTTCATGCTATAAAAATAAAAGCTGAAAATCACAAAGATGTACTGTATAATGTATAAGGCAGGATCCTTTTGGTGTATGACATCAACAGCTTATCAGCAAACTACAAAACCTTTCTACAAAACCCTGACGTCAAGGTTTTTGTAGAAAATTACTCATAAAAAATATCCCTGCTGACCATAAATGCTCCAAAAGTTATGCAGTTTCAGGGATTACCTAGTTATTTGTACCTAATGATTTGGCATTTACCAAAGGTACTCAGGACTTCATGTCTTCCTAATCTAAAACATCCAGAACAAAAAATATTATTAAAAAGCCTTCACACCATACCGTAAAGATAAGAGACATGAAAGTGCTACAGAGGCCTGGAGAAGTCATACGTCAGCTAAGTTTTATGATTAATTCTTGACACGAGGCAGCAAAAATTAATTAGTGTTCACAGGAAAAAGTTATAAATGTCATCACGCCAAAATTCTCCAGGAACCCATAAATTGTAGAAATTCATAGAAGTGCTAAAACCACCTGCAGCAGGGGTGTAATTTCTAGTTGTTGAAATCTGTCACTGTTGCCAATGTATCAGAATTTCACAATTTACTTATTTAAAGAGTCTATATACTACCAAGACTACATGAAGTACTTTCTGAAAGCCTACTAGAAGATGTGAATGCTGCTTTAAGGCCAATCCATCACTGAAACCAAAGGAGCTGATTTACACCAAGGCAACAGTGATTCTTGAGAAGCTTGGCAATAAGATGAACAGTACCCAGCAGCAGTAACCCCCATGATGGCCAAGATCAAGGTAGCACAGAGAGAAGCTAGCCAACTGTCAGAACTGTAGAAAGGTGTGATGAAGAAAGGGCTGCTTAAAAATACACCAAGCCGCCGGTGCCTGAGGTCTTACGATGGCCCAGGATCCAGAAACCATCACAGCGGCAGGCATCCGAGAAAGTAAAAGAAAAAAATACTCCTTCACGGTGTGTCTTGTGTAGTGAACATTGTTTGTTGTACAAAGCTTGTGACTGATATATTCTTATGATGTTATTCTATATAGTGGAAAAACAAAAAAAATACTGTAAAAATACAAGTCACTGAATAAAGAGTATATTTTAGACAAGAATACAACCTCCAGTATCTCATATTATACCGGGCTCACACTGTGCGATTTTTGGCCCATTATGAGGCGATTTTTGAGTCGTGCGACCGTTTTGGCGATCGGCCCGATTTTGGCCTTCATCGTGTGTCGTGCATCGTGTAGTATACGTGGGGTAACGAGAAGCGATTAACACCTCATGACCAGCTTCCGATCATCAATCGCTTGGTCGTGAGGATTTCAGACCTGTTTGAAATCCTCGCGACCATCATGAGGGTGTCACCGCAGTTTCTCACACTGCGCACGCGCAAACACAAATGTCAGCGAAAAAGACGGCGCAGCATGGCAGTGCAGCGTGTGATCTGGACACAAGCGATGGAGGCACTTGTAGAACTTTGGAAAGCTCATTCGAGCCTTTTCGATGTGGCCTCACAAAATTATCACGACCACAACAACCGTGAAAATAGTTGGATAGACATTGCTACTCAATCACAGCTGCCTGATCAATGTTTTTCATTAGCAATTTAGCAAAGTTGATGGTGTTGGTGTGTCTGTGTGAGTGAAAGACAGAGAGGGAGAGTGAGCGACAGAATTTCTGTTATAACCTTCATTTTATGGACGCACAGTGTGAGTACTCAGGTCACATCCGAGCATCGGGTCGTATAGTGTGAGACCCTGCATCGTGACCTACGAACTTCTAACCCCTGCGAGTCAATCGTACAGTTTGAACAGGAGCTGAATCGCACGACTGACAAAATCGCACAGTGTGAGCCCGGCATTAGAGACTCATATTTTACTGCCACCTTCTCTTTTGCATTTCTGTGGAAGGGTGAGTTGAACAAAATATAGCATCATTCAAGCAATGCACTTACAAATCTGTGAACCTGTGATCAGCAAAAACACTTTAGGGAGTTTAGGGATCAAGAAATACAGCACATTCATGGCGCAAATGATGGTAAAGGAGGTTGTGGAGTTTGCTTTTGTGACAATGGCTTGGAGGAAAATAGAGTGCGACCCCCTCTATTTGCTTTTGGCTGGTGCAGTATCATTGGGGCATTGATAGGAATATGTGTGTCATTGATGCCATTTATATACACTGTATACAATGTTTCCAATCAATCCATTGTCTCTTGGAGCTGTGCACCATTTAGGACGCCAACGCATACATACAAAAAACCAATTCATATCAAAATTCATGGGCAGCACGGTGGCACGGTGGTTAGCACTGTTGCCGCACAGCAAGAAAGTCCTGAGTTCAATTCCACCATCAGGCTGGGGTCTTTCTGTGTGGAGTTTGCATGTTCTCCCCGTGTTTGCGTGGGTTCTCTCCGGGTACTCCGGCTTCCTCCCACCGTCCAAAGACATGCAGCTTATGGGGATAGGTTAATTAGATAATACAAATTGCCACTAAGTGTGAATGTGCGAGTGAATGTGAGTGTGAATGGTTGTCTGTCCTTGTGTGTTAGCCCTGCGACAGACTGGCGCGTACCTCTCGCCCTATGACAGCTGGGATAGGCTCCAGCGCCCCCCGCCACCCTGAAAAGGATAAGCGGAAGCGAATGGATGGATGGATGGATCAAAATTCATATGAGGCTACAATTCAATATAAAATAACACTGACACTAATTGACTATGTGCACATTAGCATATGCTACTTCCGGTGCGGAAACTCCTGTGGGGGGCTTTGTTTCCCGTGTCCTATTCGCTCCTGGTTTAAGGTCCAAAACAAGTTAAGCAAATGAATGAATCAAGCGGCGATTTACATTTCTATAGATGTCTTGGGCATTTACCCAATATATCTGTAAATGATGTTCATCGACTTGTCGATATTTTTCCCCGCGCCTCAGAGCAAAAGAGAAAAGGGATTCAAATGTTATATTTCTCAGCTGTCCCTCGTTTATCGCGGGTGTTATGTTCTAAAAATAACCAGCGATAGGTGAAATCAAGTAGCCAATTTTATTTTTTGACGGTGCAAAACGTTTCGTGGACATCGTGGACATACAGTACTGCACTTCAGAGTCACACTGCTAGCGATCGATGCAGCGATTCTGTACTGTACAGGAGAGACGTCACGGAGGAGATCGTCTGCAGCGATCAGGACGCAGGACACAATGTGACGTAAAAAAAGATGCAAACTTGCACTAAAAAATCCGCGAAACAGCGAGGTGAAAGGTGAACCGCGTTATAGCGAGGGACCGCTGTAATTTTGAAGGTAAGTCACAACATACCCTTCGTAAATACTAATGTATAGAAACCGTTACCAGCAATCATTCATTTTTTGTGTGGCTTTTTTCACGGTTTGTTAACATGCTGTGTAGGTGTGTACTTGACTAGCTGATATCGACATAACGGGGAAACATCTGGTTTGACTATTCTTCACCTGTAGTTTGAATGCTGAACATTTGCCTGTTTAAATCATAAGACCAGTCACTATACAGAGATGTGCTTCTGAATGTGGACGATGTGTCTTCTGCTGCAGTAATGCAGTTCTGCTTGTGTTGAGTGATGTAAACAACTGATCGATCTAAACGCTTTAAACGTCAAAATTGATCATTAGATTTTTTATGACACAACAGCGGTGAGTGTTCCCACCTTCTGCTCTTTGTAACTTAACGCAATCTTTCCGTTTTCGAGTTTTGGACATGATTTTGGAGTATATCTTCGCAGTAGCGATTGACCGCAAAGTAAAGCTACCGGAAATGCACAACCCCACATCCGGTCTCAAACCAGGAAGTTAGCATTGTCTCGTGCACATAGTCAATATGATTTAGTTTTGTTTACCTGATAACAAGTTCAGATACAGTGTCAAACATGTTTAGACTCTATTTATCTACATAAAACTGTTGAGACATTTGACCGAGCCACAAAGTCTCATAATCTCCCGCTACTTCCTACTTTCTGTGACTAGCATGAATTGAGAATCCTCTGTTTGCAGCATCTAAAAGGTTAAGACAAATTTATATATTTACTGTTTATGAATAGTCAGAGAGTCAGAGAATTAAGTGGAGAATAACTGAACTTGACAGACAGATAATCAGATCTGAGTGGATAAATGTGCTCTTTGAGTGACAGTAGCATCTGCCTTGTGACAACTTCAAAGGGGAATATTTATGTCAAGGGGCTGGGTCTGTGACCCAGCATTTTGAGTTATTTTGTCGTTTTTGATTACTTATGAGATAAGGTTAAGTTCAGGGGTTATTATTAGCTCATCTTAGTTGAAGTTTAGTCTAGTTTATGTTATCTCCATGTCTCCTTGAGTCTTTTTCTGTTTGTCATGTGTTATCTCCTTGTCTATGTAGGTTCCCCTTGTGTCTCTCTCCTCTGTGTCCCTCCTCCTCTCTTGCCCCTCTCTCTGTCTCTTGTGTCAAGCTTGGGTGTTCCAGTTCATGTGTCTCCATGTTTCCTGCTTTATTTTGAAAGTCTTGTTTCCATGTTCAGTGTGTTTAGTTTTGCTTCCTCTGTGGCGTCATGTTCAATTCAATACAGTTCAATTCAATTTTATTTATATAGCGCCAAATCACAACAACAGTCACCTCAAGGCGCTTTATATTGTACAGTAGATCTACAATAATATATAGAGAAAAACCCAACAATCATATGACCCCCTATGAGCAAGCACTTTGGCGACAGTGGGAAGGAAAAACTCCCTTTTAACAGGAAGAAACCTCCGGCAGAACCAGGCTCAGGGAGGGGCGGGGCCATCTGCTGCAACCGGTTGGGGTGAGAGAAGGAAGACAGGATAAAGACAGCCTATGCCTATTGCAGCATAACTAAAGGAGGATTTAGGGTCACCTGATCCAGCCCTAACTATATGCTTTAGCAAAAAGGGAAGTTTTAAGCCTAATCTTAAAATCTTAAAATCCAAACTGGAAGCTGGTTCCACAGAAGAGGGGCCTGAAATCTGAAGGCTCTCCCTCCCATTCTACTTACTCTAGGAACAACAAGCAAGCCTGTAGTGCGAGCAGTGTTCATTTGTGTCAGCTGTGTTTCCCCAGGTGTTTCCACTTCCCTCATTACCCTTCTGTGTATTTAAGTCCTCTGTCGAGTTCTTGCCATGATTTATCCAGGTTTTTCCATGTCCAGGTTCTTATTATGTTCAAGGTTTTATTCTTTGTCTATTGTGTTTAGCATTTAGTTTTCCCAGTTTAGTTCTAGTTAGGTTTGCCTCAGTTTACCTCTGCCTTTTGCTTTGTACCTTTTCCCGGCCACAAATAAACTGCTTACCTTTTGTGAAATTATAGTTTTATTCTAAGTGTCTGCATTTGGGTCCTCTTCGACCCTAAACACGGTCTGCCAATGCAAGCTGTGACATTTAGTTTTTTTCTATCAGTTTTTCAGCAATATCACTTCCTCACATTGTAGTGAAAGCTCTTAACAACAGTAACACAGAGGTCAGAGCTACATGATCTATTTTCCTTTGGCTTCTTAGATTGTTTCAAAAACAACGCTACACTACATTTGTGATGTTTATTGACTTGTATTTTGGCGGTTAAACAGTTTGTATTTGGATATTCAAAATGGAGTGAGCCTGAAGATTTTTTTCAGGCAGACATCCCAAGCTGCACTGCATCATACATAGGTAACATGCAGTTTCTTCGGGCCTTACAATTTGGTGTTGTTTTTAGGCTGCAAAGTTTCAAATTTCTCCATCTGACAGTTCTCTCACACCCCCTCCACCTTCATCCTACCATCCACCTGCAGACATTTAACTCTCTCCCTATATGTAATAAGTATCTTCATTTAACACAACATGAAAACAGTGCATACATTAATGTCAGATAAGTTCAATAAGAAACTAGGCAAACATTGTTTTTGTCTAACACAGATCTTCATGGCCACTAATAATTTTGCTTTGATGCACTGACTACAGACTGGTCTTTGGGCTGCAGAATACAAATGCTGAATGAATGAAAGGATTGTTCCCAATGAAATTATTCCTCACTAGACAACCAAACGCATCATAGTTTCAGTTTAATGCATCCTGTCACAACTTTGAACAAACGCAAGCCTTTTTTCCTGGCTTTCTTTTAACCAACACTCACTGTAACATTGACACTACGAGTAGAGAACAGTTGCCTAAGGCAACATCTGATAGACTTCTGCTGAAATCCATTGGACTGTACATTGCAAAAAGGGTACCCAGTGTTTTAAGATTTGACTCGTGCTAACATTGGAACAACAGCTTATTTGTGTTCCAATCACCAATGACAGAATTTTTGTGGGGGAGGGGGGGGTTCTTTTATGTTGAAATGGACTATAATTTCTTAAATAAAAGTTTTTCAACGTTTTTTTTATTAACCAACGTATGTGACAAGCTGTGAGTGAGTGCTCTATTCAGGTATAGTGGAACTGTAACATTGTCATTGTGGATATATATTTTCCCTCAGCTACCTGGTAAATAATCCATCTGGATTGAGATAGCTTTTACTTTGAAAAGACTCAACAGGAATTTTCCTAAATTATGTCCTGTTCCACAGTGCCTCTAATTTGATTGTATTTAGAGGGTTAGGTTGACACATGACTCATGAGGAATGATAATTGGTTGGTTTAGATGCCAGGAGGGAATGAGTAGGGTCAAAGACATTGAATAACTTTTGCTCTTGAGCTACTTAAATCTCAAGTGAATAAATAACTTTTTAAGGTTTACTTTATTTCCTTGTTTTATACAAAAAACACTCATCTTCCATGTTTCTACATAAACAGCTCCTCCAGCTAAAGTGGGAAACTGTGTAAAATAAAGTCCCTCAGACTTTTCTAAATTTCTGGCTTTGATTATATTGCATCTCTAGGACCTTGTCTCTTTAGAAGTATAGCCTTATCCATTTTTTATTGGACAACAGGTGCTAAATTTGAAATATGACGCATCAAGAGGCAAAATTCTGGACCTCAGTAATTCCCTGGTTACAGCCCTGAATTCAAGGTACAGCAAATGCTTGGAAGTCAATGGCTTTACTTTGGTAAATCTACTCAATGAGCAGTCTCAAGAGTCTAGTTTAATGTGTTTATTTCAGTATTCTGTCAGCATCTGTCCAAGAAATAATCTGCCACTGAATCAGTCTAATGATCTCTTCCCTTCTGCCCCCCCTTTATCAATTACTTCATTTCCTTTGGTCAGTTTCATATCAAGATTCAGGGTCAAGCTGTTCGTCACCATAAATCCTATTTCCTTTGCCATGGAACTCACAATTTTGAATATAACCCAGCTTGTAAAGTAATTAGAAGGGAGTTTAGAAAGGGTCTGAAATAAAAAGTGAAACATCGGTGAAATATTTTTTTTATAGATGTCTGACCTTGATTCGAGGTGGGTGTAAATTACATTTATGAGCAAGCTCTGGGTGTGAGCAAACACTGGCATCCTGCCAGCACTTTATCTCTCTTGAAGCTTTTTGGCATGCACATGTTCTGCAGCTTTCACTCCATTACCGTGGATCAGCCAACAGACAATGCAAATGAGGTGTAGCTTTTCTCCATTGTAGCCATTTGATTAACCAAAATTAGATTCTTCAGTGTAAGCCTTCCTCTGGGTCACTGCATGCTATAATAAATTACTTCTTCACTCTGAAACATGAGAATAGTACGGCTGTGCCGTTTCAAAGGGAACAAATCGCTGTTAAAGTATATACTCACCAAACACACAGCTACTACTGGATAAAAATGTAAAAATTGTATAGTTTTTATAGTCATACGTTTTACATACATCTTTTTTTATATGACGATTTGTGTTATATATTGGTTGAAGTAGAGAAAACATCAAATATTTAGCATACAGGTTTAATACCTAAGCTTATGTGTGATTCCCTAAGCTCTCATAAAGTACCAGTCATATAATTCCCAGCTAATCCCCTTTAAAAGTCAGTATCTGTGGGCGATTTTTGTCAAAACTTGGATGCATTGTTTTGGGGTCACATGAGATTTGGAAAACACTGCAAACTGGCAAGTTGTCTCTTCATAAGCACTGGTGCTGGATACACTAACAGGATTGTCTTTATGTGTTGTTGTTCCTTCTGTTTAGGCTGAAAACAGTTTGATGTTTGTTTGAAGGCACACTGTGACACCTCTGCTTTTTGTGTAGTGGCATGGCTCCAGGGAATGTTGGCCTATTAGTTAGACTGTTATGAAATTTTCTACATTTTGTGGACAGGAGAAGAATGCTACTGGGACCTTTGATATGTTTTTTTTTTACTATACCATAGCAAGTCTGATTTTTTTTAAATTTAACTGGAATATCTTTTGTGGGTTGTCAGTACTCTAAGTGTAACACAGGCTTTTATCATTGCCAGAGGATGAATTGGGACACTGCACTATGTGTTGGACAATGTTGGTATTCTAATGTGCCAAGCCAACATGGTAAAATGCTTATAAACTATAAATGTGATTATAATAACTGTCAGACGATTTGTGTGTGGATTTCAGCATCTAGCTTCATATTTAATGTATGAAGCTAGATGTAAATAAATTAAAAGTTAAGTTCAATTGCAACCTTACCCACAGATAAATTTCATTTTCTTGAAAACCCTTAAAATATCCTTTTTCCAGGGAGTTGGCTGGGCTCACAGGCTTAGCAGGTGACTTTGGGTTGCAAGGCAGTCAGGGTTTGACTCCAACCCGAGGCCCTTTATTTTATTTTCTTCCCCCACTCTCTTTCTCTTCTTCACTGCACTGTACAATAAAAGCAGACTTAAATCTTATTTCAGGTGTTATGACTGTTTTAAGTGTAGGATGTGAGAATGGAGCTGACAGGAAGGAGGAAAAGTGAAAGACCACAGAGACGATACATGAATGTAATGAAGGAGGACATGCAGAGGGTTGGCGTGACAGAAGAGGATAGGGTGAAATGGAGGTAGATGACTCTGCTGTTGCAACCCACAAAAAAGAATAAGAAAAAAGAAGTTTTTGTTTCCTTCAGGAAGAACAACTTAAAAGAGGTTTTGACTTTTCAGGAAGAGCCATCAGCGGGTCTGCATTCTTTCCAGCACTATGGAACATAGCAAGTTGTGTACAAAACATGACTCCATGACTCCATCTGCTTTAATTGTTTGTGGTTTGTGATCTTCACTATGCAAAATGCATTGTAATCTCTATTCCTGCTGTAAACATCAGCATAATTGCAAAGTGTGTATATTAGCATGCTGACATTTAGTTTAAAATAAAAAACCAAAAAGTTTTAAGTACAAACTCGACAGTTTGACTACAACAGAATATATTTTTATTGCTTTGATTGAAAGTCAGTGTTTTCGGTTGAGAAGCAGAACCGCATACATCATCATACATATTTTATAACTTAAAGTGTATGACATATTCAGTGCCAAGGTTCTGGAAAAAGGGAAGAAAGTACTGTGCCAAACAAGGATTTGAGTTTTCTTTGTAACGGAAAGAACCACATCATTGAATAAAGTCATTGATTGTGTAATACTGCTAAAAAAAGATCCCATTAATGTCCTCATTCTGTCATCAGCTGACTGAATTAACTATTATAGTTCAAGAACACTCCTTTGGCTGAACTCTTATGACACAGTATAACCTATTGTTCAGCTCCCATGTGGACGTTAAACAATAGCCTGAATGCATGAATCCTTCATATGCAGTGTTCTTATCAAGTCTCCCTCGAGAGTACATAAAGGTACACGTAAAGGTATACGTTCCATCAAGTATGAGATATTTTTGTCTTGTGTCTTATTATAAAGGTGTCCTCTTTCCATAATCTTTTTCTTAGGGGTGAATAGCCGGGGTGTCAAATCTAGTGTCCAGGGGTCAGAATTGGTCTGATAAAGATTCAATTTTGGTCCGCTGGATGGCTTCGGACAATATGAAGTAGGACAAATTTTGGACTTCCCCCATAGCCATTCACAATACACCAAGATAATTAATTTATAGATTTCTGTGATTTTCCATTTTACTGCTTACAATTTAGGAAGTAAATTTACAATTTTTTTCATTTACTACCAGTGTTGGGACTAACGCGTTATTAAGTAAAGCGTTACAGTAA
>NW_024582648.1:576042-579416 GCF_018398535.1 Haplochromis burtoni | reverse complement strand
GAAGTAACTAGTAATGTAACTCAGTTACTATTTTAAAGTAACTTACCCAACACTGTTTACTACAGGAGCATTTCTTTATCACGTAGAAACTAAGAGATGCTGTTGAAATTGTCCTTCTTTCTCTTTTATCTTATTGATTAAATGCATAGATAGTTTAAGAAAGTTAGTATAATAGTTTAAGAGTTTAAGAAAACATTTTTAACAGTGTCCATCAAACAAGGAAAATGGTATATAAAAATGGCATGCAAGTTTTGGATGTGTTTGTATGTTTGGGCCCTTTTTTTTGGGTAATCCTTCACAGCCTGTTCTTATAACCAGTGAAATATGGAGATACTTGTAACTTTTAACCATGATATAAACATGGGTTTGATGTACGTAAATATGCGATTGTCATTAAAGTTTTACTTATTGAATTACAAAATTAAGCAGTGTCTTATGAAATTTGTACACTTTTTGAAACAGTTTCTTCATTGTTGTCTTACACAAGGCTCCTTGTATATTATAAAAGCATTTGTGACCCCCTTTTCCCCTCTCTCTGTGTAACTGGTCAGTTCAGCAGTTCATAGAAAACAAACAAAAATGCTATTGTGTGTTTTGGTTTTATTCTTCCTCAGTGATATCCTCGTGGAAAACAGCAGGCCAAATACTTCATTTGTTGTTTATTGTGAGGTTAAAATAAAGCACTGATCTGAAGTGTTCAATCTTATCTATCTTGACCTCATCTAAGGAGATCTGTAGAGCAGTGACTCTGCCTGAGGTTACAGTGATAATGTCTTCTTGGATTAATTTAGTAAGTCGTCTTTTGCTTTTTTGTTTTCTGTTCATTCCATTGCAGTCAGGATGTTAGAGCCTTGAAGGCTGTTATGCTGAAGTTCATGACTGGCTAACTTGTAATGTAATATAAAATTTTTTTTATAATTTATTTATTTTGGAACAACAGAGCATTTTGTAGCGAATCGGGGAAACGGATTACTGAAAGTTGTGGTGGCTTGCAGAGATGTGGTTTACATGGTAATTGCAATGACATGCTCAAAAGTGTTTCCTTGGCAAGTGATCCTGTTTTAGAAATGCTTTTTATTTTACCAGAATACTGTCATTGGGTGATGTGATGATGTGAAATAATGCAGTTATTGTCCTCACTGGTCATGTTACATGACTAAACAGCCCCTCACACATTGACACATGGATACAGGATCTGGACTGATAACATCTACAGTGGGTGTCACATGTTTGCAGCAGATCTGTGTGTAAAGTCTTCTATGATCAGGGTTGTTCTGGTGCATCACTTGTACACTCGGTCGGATGGGGAACAGGGCAGTTTTGCTGTGCTGTTTTTTCTAGCTATTCTTGAGCAGTGTGGTGGGGTGCATTATCATGCTAGAGGAAGGTCACTAGTGTCAGGGAATGCCATTCCCATGAGTGGGTTTGCTTGGGGAGAAATGGAGTTTAGATGCATGCCAAAATAATATAGACATGAATGCCAGAAACCAAGAATATCCAGCAGAAAATAGCTTCAGCATCAGCATTATTCACTTGACCCGTCAGTGGTTTTGATAGTGTGGCTGGTGTGCATACAGTACTATACAATACAGTTTGAATACCCAAACAGAATAAATATTCCCCATAAAAGTCCTTAGTATTTGTAACTTATTTAAGTTGGTTCCTTTATGCTTTGCATTTGTCATGACAGAAATATGTGCATATCAAAAATGTTGATTTCCAATCTGAAATGGTTCTCTGCAGACAGTTGGCATTTCAAAAGTGTGTGGTTATCTTCTCAGACATGTCCAGAAAGCTTCCAGGGTGGTTCTTATTTTTATGATACTCCCTGGACGTTCTAACCACTTCCACTTCCAACTTCTGCTTCAAACTGACCTGAATTTAATGTGAAGGATGATCACTGAGAACCGTTTACAGCAAAAACATTTCAGTTAAACAGCCCACCATAGTGTGGAAGGTGAAGGGTGAGAACCAGGGGCGATTCTAGGATCAGAGCTTTGGGGGTGCTGAGCACCCAGAGAGCTGCCCAGCCAGCCAAGATACACTTTACTTGTCACAATGAGACTAGGGGTGGGTTTTGATAATCGATTTATCGATTAAAATCGATTATGGCTTGGATAACGTGATAAAAAGGAAGCTGACACTTTCCAGACTTTATCAAAGGTGTGAGCATCACAGCAGATGCCTTTGTGTCAAAGTAGCTGAAGATAAAACACAGAAAAACATGAAGGTGATTTTCCTGGCCTGGATTTTATAAAAATATTCTGTAAAATAAAATATCCTGCTATAGCTACCGATCAAATTTATCCCGTAATTACTGGAAATGCGACCCGGATGAAAGGGATCCCACCAGGAATAACGTCCATCCCCACCCTACTCCAATTTACACGCTCTGGAAGTAGCCCCAGGTCACCCTGAAGGAGTTAACTGTTTTGCTAGTTGGGATCATTTATGAGGACCAAGCAGTTGGCTGGTGGGTCCTTCCAACGCCTTTTCCGTGCCTAGTATCCCAGCGTGTCACAAAGCTTTTAAAGACGGTTGAGCGATCTCAGTTAATCAGGTCACTCATGGCACCTCATTACCAGATCCATGAATGCTAATGTTCTTTTCCCTTTTCGAAGGTTATCAAAAGGAAACACACACCCAATCCCAGGAACCCCTGCCCCCCGGAGGCAACCGGCTAAAGCAGCGGTAGTTGGATCCTTTTGTTGGGAACCCCCACCAAAGCAAAGTGCCAGACCCTGGGGACGCCACAATATATCGAGCAGAAAACAGATGTCGATTTAAACGAAACTAGGTTCTTGAAGCACCTTCATATCCTTCGACTGCAGGAGCACGCGCCCCACAGGGAGCAAGCACCAAGACGTAACCAGCCTAGGCCAGTATGCTCGAGAGCCACGAGTAAGAGGACACGCCTGGTGCTTTCACTATGTTCTTCC
This sequence comes from Haplochromis burtoni, assembly GCF_018398535.1. Taxonomy (NCBI): domain Eukaryota; kingdom Metazoa; phylum Chordata; class Actinopteri; order Cichliformes; family Cichlidae; genus Haplochromis; species Haplochromis burtoni. The sequence goes on along the minus strand of NW_024582648.1, from coordinate 576,477 downwards.
GAGCTATATGAGCACAGAGCAACGCCTGCACGAATACTCTATGACCGACGCTCGTGCAACAAGGCGTCAGAGGTATCAATACAATCTTCGATCTGGGAGGCCAGAGTCCCTTCCCGGTGGCCCAGGCTAGTGAAGGCGATTAAACATCGGACTCATGAGTCCCTTTGTGGCCCGTGACAACATGGCGATTCCCTCCCATTGGGGTTGTCGCTGTTCCTCAATCCACCCAAGCACTGGCTTGATGTCAGCATCCTCCTCCTGTTGACGTCTCCACTCCGTTGCATCCACAGCAACCAGCCTCTGACTGGATGGCCGTTCCTCCACCCCCGTCACAGCACACTTTACATTGGGCACCAATTGGTCCTCCTCTTGAGCTTCCTTCTCTCACAGTAGTGGCATCCGTCCTGGGCACAGGGTCTCGCGGGAAAGCGCACT
>NW_024582648.1:549402-576017 GCF_018398535.1 Haplochromis burtoni | reverse complement strand
ATAGATACAAAAATATGTAAATGTACTGATCTGAATTATAATATTCCTAACTGTCTGAGGCAAAATTTCCCAGATTTAAATCAAATTGAATCAATTCGATCCACGATTTGATTCGACACCTTGTGAATCGGAATCGAATCGATTCTAGGAAAAAGTGACGATACCCAGCCCTAAATGAGACTTCTTCCCTGTCTCTGTCAGTCCCTGCATCAGTTATGCATCCAATACAGATGCATAAAAAAACACTCCCAAAACAGAATAAATTATTACAAATAAATTATTACAAAATATATAGAAAAAATAAAAAATAAAAATACAGGCAACTTTGCCTGTGGTGAACGTATACAATGCATGAAAAAATCTTTACTGCAGATACTAATTTGACTAATTTAATAATACTAATTTTGTGTTGTAAGATTTATGACTTTCATGCTTTCATAGTGGTACTTAGGAGAGCTTGACATTTTTTATCAGGTGGTACACACTGTAAAAAGTTTGAGAAACACTGATAAAGTAAGTGTATGTGTGCTTTTGGAAAACATTTAAAGCTGCTGTACATAGTCTTTGAAACAAGCTAGCTAGAATATAAACAGAGCACTCTGCTTCTCTTTACAGCTCCTCACGTACGTACTGTGGCAGTCATACAGACAACTGGACGGTCCAAAAGTTGGCCTACCTATTACTGGCTGAGGTTTTAGTAGAGTTGTGGCTGAACCACATAAAAATATATCATTAATTTTCATCTCCCCAATCAGTTATAATGTTATGTTGGAATGTTGTTAAAGAGGGTCAAAAATGTTTCAACCCAGTTTGTTTTGCAGATTCTGTATAGCAGCTTTAATATAGGGAGAACACAACTTCCAGATTGTGTTGAGTAAAATTAGGTTTTTTCTCTTTGTCGGTTTAACAGTTTTTGTTTTGCCTGTCACTGTTCCCTGTCTGTTTTCTTACCTGGTTCTTCCTGACCTTGCCCTTTCTCCTCACATTCCCCTTGTTCCTCTCTCCCTGTTCGGACTGACAATCATACACAGATTGTATTCAATTAGATGAAAAATGACATTAATATAAAAAAAAAAAACTATTAAGATCACTAACAAAAAGTCCTCTCTCAGTGTACTTTCAACCAAAAGGCAAATAACCAAACCACATGAACATCTAATAAAAGATATAAATATTAAAACACTGATCCAACATTATTCTTGATTGACGGATCATTTGATTTTACACTTTTACCTGAATGTGACTTCCTTATATCCATTATAAACCTGGCTGTCTCTCTCTACACAAACACACACACACACACACACACACACACACACACACACACACACACACACACACACAACAGGAGTTATAAGGTTAATGGGCATCCAGTCAGTTAGCTAGTTAGTATCTGTAACGTTTGTCCTGTAAAGCATCCACAGGACACAGGTGTGAGGACAGCAATACTTTTATTAATACTGTGGTTTTCAGTTCACTGGGACACAGTCACTCCCGCTCTCTGCTGTCACGTCCGCCCTTCCACCTCCGACTGTCACTGTGAACATATAAAGAGTGACAATCACCTTCACTTCTCAGCACACCTGTTCACCCCGCCCCTGCGCCACCCCGGGAGCTCGCTGCGTCACCCCTCCTCTGCAGCCGGCCAGAGACCACACCCACGCCACAGTATCCATTTCAAACAGGACAGTGGTAACAACAGTAGGCTAAGGACAATTTTAAGTTTTAGATTTTAAATAGGTTATATAAATTTCAATGGGAGCAACAGGACGGTCAAATGTCGCTGATTTTACTACAGAGCAGGACGGATTGTAGGGTAGCAAACATCGTCGTTTTCAACACTGCAGGTTACCTGGGTGTAATGTTTTTCAGCTAAAAAGAAACATGTTCTGACTCCAACCTAACTATATAAAGAGTAACTGAAGGTTAAATGCAGCTAATATGTCCTGTTTTAAGCCAGGCACTTAACTCCGGTCCTCTGCTCTCTCCACTGGCTCCCAGTTGCTTTTAGGATTGATTTTAAAATTTTACTGCTGGTTTTTAAGGTTCTTAACGGTACTGCACCTCCTTACCTGGCAGAGCTTCTTAGCATTTACCGCCCCAGGAGATCTTTGAGGTCAGCAGACCTGATGCTTTTAGATGTTCCCAGGTACAGATTAAAGACTAGGGGAGAGAGGGCTTTTGCTGTGGCTGCACCCAGACTGTGGAACAGTTTACCTCCTCACATCAGATTCTCCACAAGCCTAGGAACTTTTAAAACTGCTCTTAAAACTCACCTCTTCTCATTGGCTTTTAGCAAGGTTTAACTTACTGTTTTAACTTATTGTTTTATCAGTGAGGTGTTTTATGTACTTGTGTTTTATTGTATTTTATATTTGTATTTTATTGTACAGCACTTTGGTCAGCCTTGGTTGTTTTTAAATGTGCTTTATAAATAAACTTGACTTGACTTGACCTCTGCTCCGCAAAACAAACCATTTTGGGAAGGGGGGGCAATGTTCCCTCTAAGCTGCACACGTGCGCAATTGCGCACTGCTGGCATGGTCTCTGCGCACAGAAAATCTGCGTAGCGCACAAAAAAATCTAACCTGAATTGAAAGTAATGTAGCGTCCCTCGACAGAAGACACAGACGATCAGCGTTCCAGTTACCGGTGTTTATTCAGAAGAGTAACACGGGCTACTGTGGGCCGTAGCCAACGCCAAAACAACAGCGAAAAAGTACCTCTCAGCAACAGCACAACCCCCGACACCTCTCCTTCTCTTCCGCCCCACACACACACTCTCTAACCCCCACCCCCCGAACACTCTCAGCCAACCACACACCTGCTCTCCTCCAGACTCTCTGTCATTGGTAGCTGATCTGATTGACAGGCCAACCGGCCTCTAGACTACTGCACATTCAAGGACACTCAGTAAATCACCATGCTGCGGGTGTGGTCCAACTATGCCATAAGTAACTGGCAATTCTGAACACAAAACACTGATAACACAACAGTCAACTAACTTGTAACCCAGTCCGTTACATTACCCCGACCCGTCAAAGTCCCTCGCCCACGAGGGCGGATAAAGTCTCTCAGATGGCGCGGTGGTCTATGGTGCCTCCTTGGGCGAAGGTGCCGGGAGGGAGGTGGGGGAGGGGCCACGTCCAAAGTGGCTGTGGGCCCAGGGCTCACAGGACTCACAGTAGGGGCTGTCACAATGGTGGTGGCAGAGTCTGTATGGGTGGAGTCCATGTCCGTCTGCCTCTGGAATGGACGTCGTAGTTCCTCTTCTGCCGCGCCCCTGCACTTATCAGTTTCCTCCTAGCAAAGTCATGAGCAGACTCCATGCGATCCTGGAGCTTCCTCGCATAGTCAGGACCTGGTTGGTCCCCATCAGCATTGGGGGGTCGGCCCATCATCATCTCCGCTGGAGTCCTGATCTCCCTGGCCAACATCAAAAGGGCAGAGGAGCACGAAGTGGGGTCTTGGACCGCCGAACAATATGCCATGAGGACCAGGGGAACATGACTGTCCCAGTCACGTTGGTATTTAACCGTCACTAGCGCCAGTTGCTCTGCCAATGTACGGTTAAATCTCTCAACGAGTCCATCACTCTGTGGGTGGAGGGGTGTTGTACGGGTCTTATGGGAGCCTAGTTTCTCGCACATGGCCGCGAACACACAGGACTCAAAGTTCCTGCCCTGGTCCGTGTGGATTACTTCAGGCACCCCAAATCTGCTGAACATCCCCTCCACCAGGGCATCCACAATTGTCTCGGCCTCTTGGTCAGGTAAACTGTATGCCTCTGGCCACTTTGTGAAATAGTCCATAGATGTGAGGATATAGCGGTTTCCCCTTTCTGTGCGGGGAAAAGGACCCAGGATGTCCATCCCCACCCTCTCCATAGGGTACCCTGAAGGAAACTGTTGCAGTTGGGCATGGGATTTGGCTGTGGGTCCCTTCCGTGCTGTACAGCTGTCACAGCGGCGGCAAAAGTCCTCTACATCCCGTCTATGTCGGGCCCAATAGAACCCCTGCCGGAGGCGGCGGAGTGTCTTGGTGACCCCAAAGTGGCCAGACCCTGGGGCCCCATTCACTGCGCGAAGCACCATCTCCTGCAGGGCCCGCGGGACAACCAACTACCACCTCGTCTCGCCCGTAGCCGGTTCCTTCCAGCCCCTTTGCAGCACTCCATCGTGCCGCCGCAAGGCATTAAACATGGACCAGAGTCCCTTTGTGGCCCGTGACAACATGGCGATTCCCTCCCATTGGGGTTGTCGCTGTTCCTCAATCCACCGAAGCACTGGCTTGATGTCAGCATCCTCCTCCTGTTGACGTCTCCACTCCGTTGCATCCACAGCAACCAGCCTCTGACTGGATGGCCGTTCCTCCACCCCCGTCACAGCACACTTTACATTGGGCACCAATTGGTCCTCCTCTTGAGCTTCCTTCTTCTCACAGTAGTGGCATCCGTCCTGGGCACAGGGTCTGCGGGAAAGCGCATCTGCATTTCTGTGCTGGGCCCCAGGTCTGTGCATGACCTCAAAATCATAAGCCTGCAGCTCCTCAATCCAGCGCGCTAGCTGTCCCTCTGGCTCCTTAAAAGACATGAGCCACTGCAAGGCAGCATGATCAGTTCTGACCGTAAAGTGGAGGCCCCCAAGGTAGTACTTAAAGTGGCGTATGGCACATACCACTGCCAGCAGCTCCCGCCTTGTGACACAATAGCGGCGCTCAGCTTTGTTAAAGGCCCGACTATGGTATGCCACCACTTTCTCCCCGCCAGGTGTCACCTGGGCTAGCACTGCACCGGATCCGACACTGCTGGCATCTGTGTCAAGGACAAAGGGCAGAGTGGGGTCAGGCGGAGAGAGCACTGGGGCCCCCACTAGGGCTTCCTGCAGTGAGGTGAAAGCTACCTGGCAGCCTGCTGTCCACTGGAAGGTCACACCCTTTTGGAGCAGGTGGAACAGTGGCGCGGCTATGCAGGAGAAATCCCTTGCAAACCGTCTGTAGTACGACGCCAAGCCCAGGAAGCTCTTTAACTCCTGCACAGATTTTGGGGTGGGCCAGTCCTTAACAGCTTGGGTCTTATCATCCATGGTGCCGACCCCCCCGGCCCCCAGTCGGTGGCCCAGGAACGCAACCTCACGTCGCATTAAGCAGCATTTCTTTGGGTTGAGTTTTAGCCCTGCTGCCAATACCCTCTCCAGGACCCGTCTGAGGGCCCCGAGGGCAGCGTGGAAAGAAGCACCATGGACCAAGATGTCGTCCAGGTAAACCACGCATTCTCCGCGGGGAATTCCAGTGAGCACCTTATCCATGAGTCTCTCAAACATGGCAGGGGCATTGCAGAGGCCGAAAGGAAAAACTTTAAATTGCCATAAGCCTCCGCTGGTAATAAATGCAGTCTTTGGTCTGGTGTCTGGTGCGAGGGGTACCTGCCAGTACCCGCTGCGTAGGTCTAGGGAGGAGAACCATGAGGATCCCGCCACAGTGTCAAGGGTCTCATCTATACGTGGTAGAGGATATGGGTCCTTCTTTGTCACCTTATTCAAAGGCCAGAAATCTACGCAGAACTGCCAGTCATCCTTCACTTTCTTTGGAACCATAACAACCGGGGAGGCCCAGGGGCTGGTGGATGGTTCAATGAGTCCAGCACGCTGCATCTCTTGCAGAGCCCTCTCCGCTGCAGCCTGTCTGGCCAGGGGGAGGTGTCTAGGCCTCATCCGAATAGGCTGTGCATCTCCAGTATCGATGTCGTGTTAAATGAGGTCAGCGTGGCCCATATCATCCTCTGAGAAGGAGAAGCAGTCCTTAAAGTCCAGCAGCAGCTGCCAGAGCAGGCCCTGCTCGCTAGCAGTCAGTCCATCACAATTCTCCTCTCACACCCCCCTCACAGCTGAAACTCTCCTGCCCTTGTCCAGCGGTTCCTTAGGGAGAAGGGGAGGGCATGAAGCAGCATGGGGTGCAGTTGAGGTCAGTGTAAGTGGGTCCTTGGGGGCGGCCGGACTACCAGCCAGGTCCAGGGGGGAGTCGGCCGCCAGCTCAGAAAGGGCGTGGGCCGCAGGGTGATCAGGTTGGGGTGGCCGCCTCAACATCCGAACAACACCACCGTCAGGAAACGAGAGCGTCCCCCCCTTGTGTCAATAACGCACTCCAGTGCCCTGGGTACATCCAGCCCCAGTATACAGTCTTCCAGGTCTGCAACCCATACAGAGCAGCGGACTGACTTCCCCCCCACACTCAGGGTGAGCAGTGCTTCCCCTAGCATGGGGGCCCGCTCTCCCGTCACAGTCTGAAGCTTCACCATGGTGGGGAGGATGCGATCCCCCCTTCCCACCACATCAGGTCTTAAAACTGTCGCTGAAGACCCGGTATGCACCAGGGCTGAGCAGCATAGTCCATTCACAACTAATGGAGCATACCAGCAGCTGCCAACCCAAGTCCTGCCCAACAAAACAAGCCGCTCCACCTGTCCATCCACAGCTCCGCAGGGGCGCTGTGCACCCCCGTGGGCCCTTAGCTGGGTTGTTCCTCTCGGAACAGGAGGTCGGGACACAGCCCCAGGGTCCTGCATCGTCCCGGTTATGCAGACCCCATGTGGTTTCCCTGATCCTGGCGGGCGTGGGGACAGTCTTGGGCTAGGTGACCCGGCCGTCCACATCCCCAGCAGACCCTTGGCCCTCTTCTCGGCCTTTGTTCCCCACGTAGCGTGACAGCTCTCACTAATTGGGTCAATCCCTCCGCCCATGCAGGTTCAGCGGCGCCCGGTGCTGTCCCTCCTGTAGTCCCCGTCTGCGGTGGCCTGGTCGGCTCAGTCAGGGGTTTAGCAGCCCCAGCACACACTAACTCTCTCTCTGTAGCCAGCTCCAGGGCCTCCTGAAGGGATTTAGGGTGAGCTAACAGTGTCTGGATCCTCAGCTCTTCTGGAAGCAGGGCCTGGAGGAAGTGGTCACAAGCTAATTCGCCCTGGATGGTGGGGGGCATGTGGGCATAGGTGCGGTGGACCAGCCCTTCAATGTCATTAGCTAGGTCCCTAATGGATTCTCCTGGGCGGCGGCGGCGGCTGCACAGTTCGGAGCGCATCAGGCTTGGAGCAGAGCAAGAACCAAACCGCCTCTTCAGAGCCCCAACCAAAGCATCATAATCCCCCCTGCCCTTTGGGCTCAAAAGCAGCAAGCTAGACAGGGCATCGCCAGTAAGGCACATAGCTAGCTGCAGGGATTTCTCCTCAGCAGACAACCCACCAGCCCTGGCCAACAGCTCAAATTGTGCATGAAAAGCTTCCCAGTCAGCCTTGCCATCATACCTGGGGGTCTTCATGGAAGCGTGGAAAGTGTCTCTATGCGTCGGTATGTCTTTCTCCACACCCCCAGCCGCTGCAGAAGTCCCCAAATAGCTCTTTCGGCCACTCGAACGGTGAGAGGATTCAAAGCCGGCTTCTCTTGCCAAATCCACGGTTGTTCGCCTCACCCGCTCTCTGTGCTCCACGAACCTCCGGTCCCCAGCAGAGTAGTCGTGTCTGTGAGCTTCCGCTGTAGGTTCTCGCTTGATCTTGGAGTAATCCATCGGAAGCATTCCGCAAAGTCCCGCAAAAATCTCCAGTGTCCACAGCCAATGCCGTGAGTCAGGGCGGCGCGAGCGCAGATAACTCCGGAGGCGAAACCCTCGCTTTTACTTCTGACACCAGTGTAGCGTCCCTCGACAGAAGACACAGACGATCAGCGTTCCAGTTACCGGTGTTTATTCAGAAGAGTAACACGGGCTACTGTGGGCCGTAGCCAACGCCAAAACAACAGCGAAAAAGTACCTCTCAGCAACAGCACAACCCCCGACACTCTCCTTCTCTTCCGCCCCACACACACACTCTCTAACCCCCACCCCCCGAACACTCTCAGCCAACCACACACGTGCTCTCCTCCAGACTCTCTGTCATTGGTAGCTGATCTGATTGACAGGCAACCGGCCTCTAGACTACTGCACATTCAAGGACACTCAGTAAATTACCATGCTACGGGTGTGGTCCAACTATGCCATAAGTAACTGGCAATTCTGAACACAAAACACTGATAACACAACAGTCAACTAACTTGTAACCCAGTCCGTTACAGTAACATTAATACATTAACAATTCTGTTTTGCAGTGTTAGTCAGTAAGTGACTGGCTGCTCCAGTATGGGATTAGAACGATGCCACCTTATCCCATAGTCCAGCCAATAATGCGATTTACATTTGTATATATGCAGCTAATCAACGTCGTTGACAGGCTATGACAGCGTCCTTATGTGCCGACACCGGTGTTTTAGCTAGCAAAGCGGCGTGGCTGATGTGGAGTGAAGCCACGTTAATGACAACGTGGACAACCATTGGAGATGTGTGAGCAGGACAGATGGAACAATTGACGGAAAAAGTGTGGACTTTATACCAGTTTTTAAATTGTGTTGACAGGCCACGTAAAACCAGAGTTATGATAAAAAATATCTGCAATGTTTGGTTTCCTTGCTGAATACTACCGTTGTTTATATTTACTGCGGGAAGAAACGGTAAAAACTGTGTTTTACAAGAAAAAAGGCTCGAAAGCGCTCTCCACCTGTGAGCAAAAACAAACTCAACCCCCCTCTCCCTTTCCTATTCGTCCAAAAAAGTACCATGTCGACCAATCAAAAAATGATATGGCAACGTGGCATCTAGTTGTTAAGAAACGGGGGGAAGTTTTAGGAGTGACGGCGGTGCTTTGAGATGTGAGAGATTTAAGACGTTTAGCGCAAATCTTGTGTAGTTAGTGTGTAGTGTAGATTTGTTGTGTGTGTCAGAACAATGAGGCGACTGCTGAATGTTACAGGTGACACATCTCCTGTTGTCAGGCCTGCAGGTATCAGACTGTTGTTCTCCTTTATCTCATAGTGGACAGAAATATTTTTTGGAGTGTCACAAATGATTTTTGTGGCATCAAATTTGACGCAGAACAGCTGATTGTTCTGTAAATAGTTTGAAATGTTTATTTAAAAATGCCTTGGCTGCATTTAAAAAAATATAGCTGCAAAAAACTTTGCTGTTTGCCAAACTGAGTTACTTTTTTGAAAAAGTAATTATATAATTAATTGCCCAGCATTGGTCATTATATATTATATTTTGCAGACAGGACCCTCTCCCAGACCACAGACTCATACTCATAATACAAGTCAGAGCTTTATAAAAAAGAAAAGAAAAGAAAAAAGTAAGTTGTGTTTTCGAAATTGGAGTTCAAGTTATTTTTACTTCCAATATTGGTAACATACTACACAGGTCAATGACTAGATTTTGTTTAAAATTTTCATTGCAAGTGGGTTAAAGCAGTTAATTAAAAATAGTCTAACATAAATGTAAATGCTGTAATTTGATTATTTTAATAAACCATGTAACTTGGATGGATTAGATGCTGGCGTGACCACAGTGCACACGTCTGATGTCGCTCACAGTGGTCCAAGGGACCGCTCAGGGAGTTTGTGTGTTCGCTCAGACACTTGAAAAATTAGAGGGAACATTGGGCGGGGGGGGGGGGGGGGGGGTTATCTATACTTTTGTTGTTGAAATGTTACGTTTCAACCAAGTACTGTAATCTTTTTATATTTTTAGTAGTGCGTCACACAAACAGCAAATATTGTGAAAAAAGAAGTAAGATATCTTTGGGGGTGCTTCATTTTGGCTAAAATCACCCCTGGTGAGAACATTTGACAGTTTGACAATTTTTTAAAATTCCTGCTGAATCGTTTGCTAGCTACCCGCAACTATCTTTCTTACTACTTTTCTTGCTGTTTTGACACTAGAGAAGATCCAGCACCCATTGCAGAGGCACATTGCAAGACTTCCACTAAGAGACGTAAAAACAGCAGTTTCAATAAAGAGAGTTCAGAGGTGCATAAGAAAATAATCCTGAACAAAACTGCAGTTGGGGATTTGACTTAAACAGTTCTGCGTGTTGAGGAGCAGGTGAGAGCAGGTGTTAGAAATAAACAACTGTCCATCACTCATAGTTAGAATCACCATCAACCACCATCATTCTACCACTCAGAATAAAATAACACCTGAGACTTGTGCTTCTCTCTGCACCAAATGCCACTGTTTGACTTCTTTTCGTGCAGAAGCATAATGGAAAAAGGCTGAAACCCTAAATTCCCAAAACACTTAAAGCAATGCAGAGCACCAAAACAATGAGCAATGCACACAGGCACACACACATGCAAAAATCCATGCCCACAAAGACCACAAAACACTGACAACTGCAAGACTTTTTAAAAAATCTAATATTCTGACAGTACACAGTTGCAGTAATATGAATATTGACCTTAACAAGACAGAAAAAACCCACTCCAAAGCAGACACTGACAGCTTTTTAATTTAACTAATCACATGTTAAATTTCTGCAGCTGTCTGACACATCCGCTGCCCTCTAGAAAGTATTCCCAGCACACATTCAAATACTGAAATGTCAAAAAGGGGTTGGCTATTGATGTCAGATGCAATAGAGTCATGATCTACCAGATGTCCAACAGATGACTCATGCTATATTAAGTGTACTAAATAGTAAAAAGTCTGGTACTTGTGTAGCTCTTTTCAACTCTATTTGAGCCCTCAAAGGATTTTTGTACAACATGCCTCATTGACACAATCACTTCTTTCTCTACATCTGAGCACTTTTAATCTAAAATTCACACATCAGTCGCATCAGGGGCAACTAAGGTTTCAGTCTCCTGCCCAGACAAGAGGAGACTTGAGCACCCATTATATGTCCTGACTGAGCCAAAGTTGCTCCTCAACTCCAGTCACAAGGGCTGGCATTTGCACTCAACAGATTAGCTTAAAAAGTTGCAGCCAGAACAGAAGAATGCTTTTTCTTTATACTGCCTTGAACCTTATGGACGTTTTTGTGTAATTTTGTACATGCAAGTAAGACATTTGAAGTTTTGGAAGCAAGCAAAAGATTAAATGGGCGAAGATTGTTTTATTAAATTTAAGCTTTTCATTAATGCATTTGTACAGTTAAATTCATGTTTTGCAAACAACCAATATTACTTTAATAGCCAGATACAGAGTCTCTGTAGTATCATGCACATGATACTTTATGTGCATGATAGCCCAGTCAGAAGAGTGTATCAGTTGATGTCTCATTTGAGACCCTCTTTTTTTCACAATAATAATAAACAAAACTGGCCAGTTACTAAAACAGCTTCACAGAAATCATCTTCTGTTCAGAGTTTGATTATTTTTAAAGAGACATGATGTGGAAAACAAACCTAGGCTCTAGCAACTAAACTTTGATATTTAATCTTCACACGCCATCACCACAAATGTCCTTCAAGCCAAGGAAATTGGAAAACACTGAGATGATAAGGTAGGCATTTACTTATTGACAGGGGACATATTATTCAAATTCCACTTTTTCGTTCTTTTTTCTTTTTTTTCTTTTTTTTTTACCATAATTAGTTGTGCATCCAGAAATCCAAAAAAATATGAGAAGAGACTGTCCCCGTGTTTCTTTCCTTTCTCCATAGGTCAGAGAGTGCTCCTGAAAGGTGCTCTGTTCAGATGTCAAAAACCTTCCCCTTGTGAACACATCGAAACAGCACAGATCTGCCATAAAATCCACATGATCAGCCACAGTTTGACGCTGTTATTTGCTCACTAGAGTTACTGTTTCTAACTCTTAGTGAAGGAAGCCAGTGGCCTGTTTCTGTCTGCAAGAGTGAACAGTCTTCTTTAACTCCCAGCTGATAACCCAGTGAAAATCTATCAGAAAACAATTTCCTAAACTGCTGGCTGGCTATAATAACAGTCAAATAACAGTCATAAAAAGTGAACTATTTTATAATAAATTGGCCAGAATAACATAATTCTTTTTATTTGCACGCATGAAAACATTTAAGAGTACAAAATATTGTTTTCAGGGGTGTGGTATTTAAAACTGTGCATTACAAAACCTAATTAATTCATTACTTCACTTCAGCAAAACATTTATTTTTTTAATATTAGCGTTCGGAACATAATGTTGGAATTAATGCAAGTTTTTATGCACTGATTACAGTGGGTGTAATTACAAACAGAGCTGCTGCAGGCTATACAAAATGAAATTAACACTGTGGGTTACACAGTTAAATTAAAATAAGTTTGAAAGAGTGATCTGCTATCTGTTCTGCTTTACCGTTTATTATTGCAGTCCCAGGAGAAGTATTTTCTGCTCGGAGCTATATGTACATTATAAGTTATACAAGGTAAAGAAATAAAAACAAGTAAGAAACGTTTAAATATATGTAAAGTACTAAAAAGTATTCACATTATACTCATTGCCTCAGAGTAAGCCATGGGTGCATGCTAAAGTTTTTTTTCCAGCATGCTCTGACTGAATTGCAATATGACTGAATTATGGGCACAGTTAATAACTTACCTTGTAACTTATCTTGTAAGCACAGTACGAATAAACTAAAAGGAATGGTCAATGCCATTAGTCCTTCTGAAAATACGAGATGGTTGTACACTTCAGGATAAAATAATTCAAAATAATTTGTATGTCTGAAATGACAAATGAATAAAGGGAAAATTGTGAATTATTACATTTATTAAATATTATCTCTCCATCAGTTCTTTAGTATACAATTGGTATCAACATTATCTAAATTTTGGATCAGAAGTTAGTATTGATAAAGCACTCATTAAAAGTCAGGTCATTCCTGCTTCATCCCTGACTTGTTCTTTGTCTTTGCATTGTCTTTGCTTTTCCTGAGGACTGCGCTCTTCTGGACAGAGATCTTGGATGCCCTGCCAGCTAGCATATTGAACCCTGCTGTTATGTGCATGTGATGGATTGTCTGGGGGTTTTCCTGGTGTGGTAGACCAAGAGACTGCTCCTGTTGATCATGTATAGTTTTGGACTCTCCAGGATCAATGTGTGAGGCATTCTTTTGAGGCTTTACTGTAGTCAGTACACAAGATGCACAGATTGGTCAGTCTGGTCTTACACTCTTCAGTGGGTGCTCTATCAGTCTATTAGTAGTTTGTGTTTTCCCTCTGGTGTTTTGCCACTTTCTCAACGCTGCTCATGTAATGACTGAGCAATGTGCCTGTCCAACAGGAGCTTGCATGCCGTGCTGAGGCTATTGACTGATCACATCTGTGGATCCTTGGGGATCAGAACTGTCTGGCTTTTGGCAGCTCCGGGTGTGTCTCATCCATTAGCAATTGGTTCATTTCTGTTGCCGAACTCTCATGGAGTGCAATTTGCTTCTTAAGCCAAGAGGTAAATCTTGTCAGGGCCTAGTGTTGTCCAACTCTTCATGCTTGAGATTCTTTCTTGGATGTCTGCAGCTATGGTGGTTACTTGATTCTGTTCAGGAAGGTTGCTGTGGTCTGTGGGCGTTGTTGTTATGGGTTGTGTCCTCCAATATGCTCTTCCAGTATTGCTCCGTCTCCAGCCTTGGTGGGGCTGTTTTCAGATTTTTACTGAGAGTACACCTCGGATGGTTCAGTGGAGAACAGCTTGTCAAGGCTGTGAGTATTTTCTTGGGAGTTTCTAAGGCCTCAGGTATGAACAGCTTGTTGTACTTCTTAGGCCTACCTTTCTTCATTAGCAAAAACAAGTAAATATCATGGTCTGGGTGAGTCACAGTAATTCCCCCTCTGGGTGGAGCCTTCATCGCTCCTCCCAGGATTCCCACCTGGAGCTAATAAGATCAGCTGTATTTAAGACGACTGTTCTCAACCAGCCTTTGCCAGATTGTCTGCTAACCAATTCGGATCATGGAAAATACTTAACCAACCTTGCCATAACCCAGACCTTCCCAAAGTGTAGAGCCATTGCAGGGGGGGCGCGGAATGAAAGAGGGGGGGGGACAAAACGCTTGGACACTGCTAGCACGGGGCACCCACAGAAACGCAAAGCATGAGATGAAGCATATCTGAATATGTTTCCAAACCAACTTCATTCTAAACCTAAGACTAGAAAATATGGTGAAGCATATCTTCCCTTTGGCTTCGCCTGCACAAGTGCCAAGGTAGGTCTCCCCTGCAGAAATGGTTTTTCCTTCGTCGGGAGCAGTGCTGGGCTGTTCAAATCACAGACAAACATTATCCCACAGTTGTTTATGTTTTTAAACCCATTTTGCACAGAGAGGCATTTTTTGAAAAATGTATTGACAGCAATGTTGAATATTATTACACATGAAAAAAAAACTACACGTAAAACAATTACACCGTGATGCCTCTGCCTTTCTAAATGGAGGGACAGTAACTGCGTGTGTATATGTAAGCATGTAAAACCTGAAGATAGTCAGATTAACAGTATTTTGTCTCTATCTGCCATTCTGCAATTCATCTCATGTAAAAAATAATGTGCGCACAGCGTGACGTGAAAAAAAGGCACATACCTTTGACGTTGCGTGAAGAACTCTGTATTCCTCGTCCACACGTAAACGCAAAAAAGGAGTTTAAAAAATCTCAGTTTTCGGTGATTCGAAACGCCGTTTACGTGTGGACGAAACAGCTGCGTTTTCAAAAATACCCGTGTACGTGTGGACATAGTTAGTAGTTTATTTTATTACTACCTGTAATTTATTGCAGATTACTTGTATTTGCTTAATTGTTTACTAAATGTTTGAGGTGTGAAATAAACCGCAATGGAGCAAAATATGGGTGTGTGTGGTTGGAGGATGTGTTTGTGCTCGTGCATGCGCGAGACAGGGGGTGCGAACATTTTTCTTGTAAAACAAGGGGGGCCCAGCAAAAAAAGTTTGGGAACCACTGCCATAACCTCTCACGCCTGGATGTTGGTCTCCTCTGCTCACCCACAGCTGGTAACATTTCTTTGCATGCTCTTCAGCCTCACCTACTTGCCTCCCTACTCCTCTGTTTTGAAAACCTTTGAACAATTCTCCACTGGACTCACCCAGGTCTCTACCTCACGTCCTCCTGCATCACTTCACCTGCAGACAACCGGAACAGTATTCATTCAATCCTTGGAACCGCCCTGACTCTCCTCACCCTCTGTTTCAGTGGCCTAGACCACCAACTCTCGAACCGCATTTTGTTTGTCAAGCTCGAGCACCTGAATCCAGTCGCCCTAGCCCAGAACCTCACTGTCCATGTGTATTGAATTTAGTTAATCTTGGTCTAGAATCTCATAGTTCATGTTAATCATTCATAATCTTGTTCAGAGCTTTAGTTCATTTTTTCAAGATGCCTTTCTTGTGTTCACTTTGTAAACAAAGCACTCAGTTCATGCTACCAAGCCTCCATTCTGAATCTGCTCTTGGGTCCACTTATTGTTCCTGATGGCCATGCTGTGACAGTAAAGGCACAGTTTAAGTAGGGCTGGGTATCGTCACTGATTTCTAGAATCGATTCAATTCCGATTCACAAGGTCCTGAATCGATTCGATCCACGATTCGATTTAATTCGATTCGATTTAAATCTGGGAAATTTTGACAGTCAGAAATATTATAATTCAGATCAGTACATTTACATATTTTTGTATCTAATAAAAAGGAAGCTGACACTCGCAAGACTTTATCAAAGGTGTGAGCATCACAGCAGATGCCTTTGTGTCAAAGTAGCTGAAGATAAAACACAGAAAAACATGAAGGTGATTTTCCTGGCCTGGGATTTTATAAAAATATTCTGCAGTACATCAAAAACGAAAGAAAACCAAATTTCAAATTCAAATTTTATTTGTCACGTACACAGTCATACACAGTACGATATGTAGTGAAATGCTTGGACAACTGCTCGTGACCTAGAAAACAAAAAAGGAAAAGGCTATGAATAAGATAGGAAATAAATATGAAAAATTAAAAAGGGTAAATTTAACTAGGAAGGAATAAAATATAAATTAAGGTTAAAAATGAAATAACTGTACAACACAAATTAGAATGAAGGGTAAATTTAACTGGGAAAGAATAAGATAAAATATATAAATTAAAGTTGAAAATAAAATAACTGTACAACAAAATACACAATATAGAACTATATAAGAATGTATGAAGAAATATAAATAAATATATACACAATAACAGCAGCTGTACAAGTATTAACTGGAAATGAAGAATATAATGTCCAGTGTTGTGCAATCCACATTATGTCTTGTGCAGTGCAAATATGCTTAAAGTGATTTAAGTGATGAAGTGAAAACAATGTCCAGAATGTCCAGTGTGTGTGTAAGAACTGTATGTGTGGGTCAGTACTGTGTGGTGGTG
Source organism: Haplochromis burtoni (assembly GCF_018398535.1). Taxonomy (NCBI): domain Eukaryota; kingdom Metazoa; phylum Chordata; class Actinopteri; order Cichliformes; family Cichlidae; genus Haplochromis; species Haplochromis burtoni. The sequence goes on along the minus strand of NW_024582648.1, from coordinate 559,812 downwards.
TGATTGAGAGACCGTATCGCCTGCGGGAAGAAGCTCCTCCTCAGTCTCTCTGTGTTGGTCTTCAGGGAGCGGAATCGCTTTCCTGACCTCAACAGAGAGAACAGTCTGTTGTTGGGATGGCTGAGGTCCTTCACGATCTTCCTGGCCTTGGTCCAGCACCGCCTGCTGTAGATTGAGTGCAGGTCAGGGAGCTCGGAGCGGATGGTGCGCTCAGCTGACCGCACAACCCTCTGTAGAGCTCGTCTGTCCTGCATGGTGCTGTTCCCGAACCAGGTTAAGATGTTTCCCGCCAGGATGCTCTCTATGGTGCACGAGTAAAAGTTCCTGAGCACCTTGGAGGGCAGTTGGAAGTCTCTCAAGCGTCTGAGGTGGTAGAGACGCTGTCGGGCCTTTTTCACCACGGTGTTGATGTGACAGGACCATGACAGGTCCTGCGTGATGTGAACTCCGAGGTATTTGAAGCTGTCCACTCTCTCCACTGGGCACTCGTTGATGACGGGGGTCTGGTAGTTCCTCTCCTGCTTAGTGCTGAAGTCCACTATCAGCTCCTTTGTCTTACTGACGTTTAGAAGGAGGTTGTTCCTCTGGCACCAGTTCTCCAGATTCCTAATCTCCTTCAGGTAGGCCGTCTCGTTGTTATCAGAGATCAGGCCCACCACGACGGTGTCGTCAGCAAACTTGATGATGGTGGTGGAGCTGGTGGCCACACGTCATTAATGAACATATGAACATTACCTCTGAAGTTACAGCGGTTTTATTAGAGACACGTTAAGCGTTTTGCATTTTGAATAATTTTAAAAAGTTTAAATTTGTTCAGTATTGAACAGCAGAAATGAGGTTTTCTTTTCGGAAGAATGTAAAAGGGAAAAAAACAGCGCTGACAGCACTGTAGACTGGTGCGTAACAAGCAAGCGAATAATGAAGAAAATAGATTTTTAGATGGGGAAATTGTTGTTGAAGTACAGAGAGAGAGAGAGGGAGGAGAGAGAGAGAGAGAGAGAGAGAGAGCTGTGCATCGCGGTGGAAGAAAAACAGTAAAAGTCAGAGTGAATTCATGACGATGTTTATGTGAAGCGTTTGGATCTTCTTTTGCTGCTGGTTCGGTCAATATTGTTTGGAGAGAGATCAAACTAACAGCTTTAGAATCAGCTCACAAAGCGCGGACCCGCCGACAGATCAGAATCAGCGAGCTGTCGGCTTTCAGCCCCGACCGTGAGAAAGGCGACATCTAACTGATTCTGATCCGCGGGTCGCGCTGTGTGTTTAAGTCTATGTGCAGAATCCGTGTTCCTGCTCTCATTTACTGTCTTAACTGTTTGGTGGTTCTTGAAATTTTGTGAGATGTCACCGAGATTCTGGCATTTCGGGCAAAATAAATTTATATTAAAAAATCGATTCAGGATTTTAATGAATCGATTTTACGTTATCCAAGCCAGAATCGATTTTAATCGATGAATCGATTATAAAAACCCACCCCTAAGTTTAAGCACTCCAAGTGAAAAACATGTCTTCAATCACTATATCTAGAATTAAAAATACCCTAATGCCATGACAAACAAGCAGGGCATGTGGTGACGAGTCATGTTCACATTTTTGATTAGTAATGAATAATGCTTCTAATTAGTAACAAATCATTCTTTTATGAGATATGGATACACTGTTTAGGCAAAGCATGTGGGCAAATACACACCTGTCCTGTCTAGCAGTGCGGAAGTATGTTTCTTTGCCTCATTGCCGTACCTATATCTGTCTCTCAGCTTGGCTCACGCTTGTCGATAAAATGAACTTTCAAAGCTAATCTTGCAGGCTGTGTTATGTGTGTGTTGTTTGTATATTGAGGAGTGGTGCAGTGTTTCTGAAAGCTTTTTTATTTGCACTGAGATCTCAGGATATCAACTAGAGAATAGAAGCGCAGTCTGGGCTGCCATCAGCCACATGCCAGAAACAGAAGCAGAGACACGCTGCCTTTACTGTCTTATCTTTATTTCATTATTTAAAGCCCAAGGACTTCTAAGAAAATTACCAGTTCTAAACAAAGTTATATATTTTACTTGCACTCCAGACATGGCTCTTTTTAATCTCTACCTTGTGTGCATGTATTTTGCTCTTCTCACAGTTGTTTCATGCGGCCTTTCAGGACACACAGAAGTGTGCTTCTACTTTATGGAAATGGGAAATGAATTTGGATTCTGACAGATGAGGAATTAGAAATGACAGTCATGCAAGTTTTTTGTTTTTATTTATTTTTTTGTTAGTTATTTTCTTCTGAGTTGCATTGTTTTTACTGTAAACCAGATGTTGACCACAATGATAAATGGTGAGAGACTGTGTGTGCTTAATTACTGCGAGCTACACTGTATTCTTGACCCTTATCACAGAGCCAGAAGTGGTCAAAAGCTGAGAATGGAAGACAAAAAAACATTCAAAATCCCAGAGATCAACAAATTAATCTGTCGATAATGAATTGACTTTCTTATAGAATTTAAGAAAAAATATTATTAGAGATTGATTTAGTGTTTCTAATACGCCAATGTTACACAAATGTTAAACTTATTCATTTTGTCTTGTACCAAACTGAACTTTATACATAGTGCACTGGTGGCATGTGTCACTAGGTGTTGAGTTTAGTATTCTTTAATATTTGGATTCTGGGCTTTTTGTTTCTTAGTTTCTGGTTTTTGATTTATTTCTAGTGAAGTTTTTATTCCTTCCAGGGTTTCGAGTTTTATGGAGTTCAGTTCTCACTTTAGATTTGATTCATACCTAAAGTTTGACCTTGGTAAGAGCTAGTTATGCTTATGGTATTTGTTTCTTTGGGTTTTTTCTAATTATAACCTAGCAGGCATCCTTTACATGTACTTTTGGTCTGTTTGTTGGGTTTTGTAGCATTATTTTTCTTGATATTTGCTGATTGGAGTCCTCATGTGCTTATATTTGTACTTGTAACCTTGAGGTTTTTTTTACTTTTTCCTAATTTTGACAGTTTGTTTGCAGTGTTTATTTCTCTTTCTGTTTTATCCTTAGTCTTTCTCTGTTTATCATTATTCCCGCATTGTTTTGAATCTAGAGTCTTTGCTATATTATAGGCTTTCTATTCTTAGGGTTTTGATTACTGTTTTGATTTTCATCCTAAGTCATTTTAAAGCCTTTTAAATATAGTTATTGTTAATATTTGTGGTATTAGTTATTCTCTCTCTCTCTCTGTGTGTGTGTGTGTGTGTGTGTGTGTGTGTGTGTGTGTGTGTGTGTGTGTCATTTCTATGTTTAGGTGTAGTGTAAGTCTTCATGTGGTCGTGTTCAGTATGTATCCTGTAGGTTGTTTTTGTGTTGTATTGGTATGAATGTCTGTGTTAGCGTTCCTCAGTTTTACAGTGTTTTACTTTGGAAGGTTTGTTTTCTTTCATTTTGTGTGTAAGTTTTACTTCCTGTCTCTGTGTTCACTGTATTCTGATAGTTATCACTGCTTCTCATTACTCATCTGTTTTCTTTCCACTGTTTATGTGTCTGTGTATATACAGCCTAGTCATCCTCTTGTTCTTTGCTGATTTGTACTGTGGTCTTTGCCTGCTGGCATGCCTTCCCTGGATGTTCTAGTTTACTCCTCATTTCCTTTGGACTAGTTTTTATTTTTTTCTAAATTGTTTCTGTTTTCATTTATTTTTGTTTTTTTGTTGTTGTTGTTGTTGTTTTTTTTTTGTAACAAGGATAACACTCTTGATATTATGACAATAAGTCTTCAGGTTTAACTTTCACATTTGAGGGACTAAAACTGGTCTCCATAACAGTTGTGATGTCTCCTTTAGCAAATGGATGTATGGTCAGTCTTAGTCTCATTCAGTGTTTTCTTTCAATTGCATAAATGTAGGTTTGCAAAGAAGCAGGAATTCCTAAAGGCTCATAAATAATGTAAATATTAATGTGATACAGCATGCATGAGGCTAGTTAAATGTATTTAACATAACCAACTCACATGGAATATATATGTGCAACTCGACTTTAACCTCACGTAATTTACCTTTAGAACACAAGACTCAGACCCGACAGATGCATGCTGTGGTTGAAGTGTAGCTTCTCAAAAGCTGCCAACAGTGGCAGCAAGTGGATGGTGGATACAGGCATGCAGGAAAATAACGAGCAAAACCCTGAAGTTTTAAAAATACCACCATACTGCACAATGTTCCATTAAGTTTTAAAATGAACATATATGCCTACCGTCAACCTGTTAAACTTGAGCAAACCCTCAGCAAGAGTATATGCATTGTAATAGAAATGGTAAACATATTCACAGTGTATTTAAAGTGTGTATGATGTTCTAGAGAGTTTCATTGCAACAATACTGTGTTTATATGGTGGCACATTTGTGCAATGAACTAAACAAACCTCCCATAAGAGATGAAGGAAGTAGTTCACTGCTGTCGTTTAATTGAAGACAGCATTGAAAAACAAACTAACAAACAACAACAAATTTGTTTACCAATCGGAACAAAACCCTCCTCCGGCAAATCTGTCTCCTGTAATTATTTTTGGAGGAGAAACTTGAAATTTGTAGCAGCAAGTATGTTATGAGAAGTGACTTTTTTATATATTAACATAAGAATACATCATTAAAAAAGGTATCTGCCATGTTAGAAAATTATTAAATCTATATATATTCTGAACATGAAAAAATGTCTTTAGTTTTTCCTGCAAAATTGAAATATGTACACTCACGCCAACTAAAGATGGAAACTTTATTTTGAAACACTCAAAGCACTTGAAATATGTTATGTAAGGAATACAGCATTGGAAAATGTTTCTCCCTCCATCCAGTAACCCATTCCTTTGATCTTTCCTGTTGTTAAAATATTTAGAGCACTTCCCCTGAACACAATACAGCATTAATGTTTGCCTTGCAACAAGACTGGTTGTATCATAATTAAACTGGTTTTAACAGTAACTGATAATTCATTAAGTGTACATCAATCCGCATTAATCACGATTTTCTCAAACGAATGTTTAACATTTTGTAGAAAGTTGGAAAGAAGCAAACGTATCAGCTTTCTAATTTGTGAAACTGCATTTTGGGAAATAAACATTTTTCTCTCGTTGGCAGTCTCCTTTTCACCTGTGACAGATTTGTTCCTTATCCCTTTTCTTTGCATGCTGCTCTTTCAGCATGTAATGAGATTCAGGTTTGACGTTGTCTTTTTACCAAACACCTGCATGTTGTTTGGGATGTATTCAGCAGTGGTGGTTTGTTGGAGAACTGCCCATCAAACTGAAATGTTTTCCTGCTTTCTGTGCCATGCAATTATCATATTTAGATTAACCTACTGAAATTTAAACAGACAATTATTCATAAGTATATTTCTTTGCTGCCTTTCAACTCAGAGGTTGGAAAGAGACCACATTTTAGGAAAAAGCCAGCAACATGAAGAGGATTTATGAAGGAGGAGAAGAATCTTTGTTCTCCTTTAGCCTGAAACTCTTTCGTACACATGGCAGAACTTGCTATTTCTGAATGATGCTGCTTGAACCCTGGTTTTCGGAGGTAAACAATCAAAAACTCTTTTCTTGTTTCTATGAGAAATGAAGCCCAAGTGTAGCCTGTTCCTTTTCACTCATAAACACACACACAAAACAAACAAACAAGATACATCTATATGTCTTTGCCACAAAGAAAAAAACCCTTGTGTAAATAAATACCCAAGCCTTGTGTTTACAGCACCCCAAAGCTTAACTGGTGAGAAGGTGAGAAGATGGGACAGTAAAATGGTAAATGGCCTGTATTTGTATAGCGCTTTTCTAGTCCCTAAGGACCCCAAAGCGCTTTACACAACCTGTCATCCACCCATTCACACACACAGGTGATGGCAAGCTACATGGGGCGCACTGACAGAGGAGAGGCTGCCGGACACTGGCTCCACTGGGCCCTCTGACCACCACCAGTAGGCAACGGGTGAAGTGTCTTGCCCAAGGACACAACGACCGAGACTGTCCAAGCCGGGGTTCAAACCGGCAACCTTCCTATTACAAGGCGAACTCCCAACTCTTGAGCCACGATCGCCCCCGTCTATCGTCTCAGTAAAGAAAGAGTTGTTGGATTCACTGATATTACAGACAAAGTAAGAACACCAAGAGGAATCACTAATGATGAGTGGTGTTGTGCCATTTGAAATTTGTCAGAGACAAACTGGTGAACAGATGGAGATATAACAGGTGGAAGTCAGGGTATATGTGTAGCGCAAGCAACCCTAGCAAAGGATTTGATTTACATGAGCTTCATTGTTTGGAGTAACACACACATGGTGTCATGCACTATGGAAGGTTGTGCACCTTTGGACAATGAGCATCACTACATGCTGCGTGAATTTACTCACACCATCAAAAAAGAAAACACAGTTTTTTGTTTTTAATAATATGATGACTGTGTTTCACTCTATTAGCTAAGGAGTAAATGTACTTTTTAGGATCTGAAAGCATTTCATGGTCTTAGAGTCACTTATACAGCTTACAGCATATTATATGATCGCTATCATATCATTTTCTTTTAGATCAACTGAAGACAAATCTCTGTAACACCCTGCTTATTCTTTTCATAATTTAAGACCATTTTTCAGGTTTTTATCTGCCCAACCTAGAGCTTGCTTTCACTACACTGGTAATCATGACACTGACAGGCAGGCTATCTTGAGGTGACATAACAAAAGAGTCAACCGTAGCAGTTGTTCACTACCAGAGGCAACAAGTGATAAGTTCAGTCATCTGAGTCCTCAGCTGACCAGATGACCATGAGCTGGAATCACTCGCTTTCAAGTGATTCAAGAAAAATGTGAATTCTGTTGTTTTTACATTACTGTCTTGAGATCATCTACATCACCATGCACTAAAGCTTTACTTTCTCAGTTGTAATCTAATTATCATTTTTTTTAGATTTTACTTTTAAATGTTGATTTTTTAACACACCTTTTATTAAACATGTTACTTTTGCTACTAAAAGCTCAAAAAAGAAGCAATAAGATACAAAACAGATTTGTTTCTGTAATCCGGTGCCCCCCTACAAAAAACAGGAACAGGAAGCTGCAGCAGTCTACTGAAATGTGTGAAGCATTTGGACATAATAAATACAAACACAGATGGCTGTCATGTGTAGAGGCGTTGAAGTTATTTCCAAAACTCAAATTCTTGCATGGGGAGCAGGTATAAACATGCGGGGCATGTTTTATTTTTCAGTTATCTGCAGGGATTAAAAGATCAGACAGACTTATGTACTGATCGGTGTGAATATAATTTAAAAAAAAAAAAAAGATTTAGTGTAGTACAACTACAAACATGGTTTACCTAAATGTCATAGCTCACTTTGCACTTGTTCTTGGACAAGCCATTAAAAGACAACATGTTTCGATTTCCCACATTAATTTAAAGTAATTTAAATAAACAGTCAGCATTACCTAAGATTTCTTAAGCAAAAATAATCAAACAGAATCATGTCTTGGTTGAATGTACCTGACACGTGGCTGAAGTAATGATGATCTAAGAAGCAGGAACAGTTCAAAGACTTTATTGCCAGGTGCGGGATCCCACAAATCCTATTGGATTTGTAGTGGGGGCAAACAAATCCAACAAAGGAATACTGTCAGGGACGTCAAAAGCAGGTTGTGGATCAAAGGGGGAACAGGCACAATGAAAGGGAAGAAGGGATGTGCAAAAAGAGGAACAGGTACGTTGTAAAATATCATGTAGGAACTAAGTACAGTCTGCTTATCTTTAATAACTGAAGTTTTGTTACTTTAAAAGGTTTGTTAATTTTAAGTTTAGTTAACTTAAAACATGACCCACTGTATTGGATCTGTGGCGAGTCCAGTCCAGTCCAGGATCTAATTAAATGATTAGCTAACTACTAATAGCTAAAATAGTACACCCTACAGTAACTTCAAAGTGAAAAAGTCTGAAATTACTGCAACTTCAAGATGAAAATGATTTACATATAATATATATTAACTACACATTTGCATATAGTAATTAATTTCATGAAATTCAGTTGTTTATACAGCATACTGGCTGTGTGCCAGCGCAGCTCTCAGTCTACAAGTCTTGCCAGCAGCTATTCTCATTTAAAAAGGAACCAGCAGGATCAAAGCTTTGGATTCTGCTGTTACTCGACCCCCACATGCAAACCTGTATTTTCATGTGGCAATGTTTCATAACCTAAGATTAAGTTTGGTCCTGGGTTGCTCATTAGAGAAATGTGCCAGTCAACTGATATTTACTTAAATTATAATTACTGATATTTACTGGTAACTGAATTAATTGAAGCACAGTGGGATATTCCTGTTGCTCTATTTTCTTTGTCACCCTAGAAAGGCTTTAAGACATCAGGAAACAGATGCATCCAGCTAACATCAGTTACACTAAACATGGCCAAAAATCCACACTACTTACACACGTTGTGAAGTACACCTGAGCAACTCCTCTTTAATGCAAATGTCTAATCAGCTGATCACATGGCAGCTATGCATTTAGCAATCTAGACATGTTCCTCCAGGCATTCCCATTCTGTCCCTTTGTGCATGAGAATCACAGACCTGGGTAGAAAGCAAACGAGTTCTTTGTCAAAGTGACCTGACTTTCATTTCAAGGATTATCACTGATAATATTCCCAATGTTGGGCTGCATAGGCTAGCTATGCCTGCTTTGTATCAGGGTAGGAGTGGGACCTGGAGCAATCTGACTTTGTTTATTTTTTAAATTGATTTTCAAGTGTTCAAGAGCCTTGTGAATCAGTCCCCCAGGCTCAAACTGTTGCTGAGGAGTTTTACTCAATGATGGAGCATGCCAGTGTGCCATCTTGCACTGGTGCCCAGCAGGGCACAACAGCACAGTCTTCGCTCACCATCAATTTAAGTCAGCGTAATTGCCTCCCTATTAATTCTTTTTTACTTGTGTGTGTTTGCTTGTGTTTTAGGATTGAGCTGTACATTTATGTACTAATACTGAAGTAATTATTCATACCTAATCACAGGGTGGCAAGTGGAAATGCACAGGCAAAACTAATACAAATTTTAAAAAAAAAAAAGGCCCAAAAAGTGGTCGCGGAAGATGACAGGAAAGCAGGTTACACGTGGGATGAAATAAGGGAACAGCTCTTTACCTATTTCCAGGGTTCTGACAGTGCCACCCTTGTGCACCTTTCAGCCCATTTGCAAAAAAGAAACAATGCACTCCTTTACATTTCATTCATCAACAGTTCATGTTATACTAAGATATGTATACGAGTGAAGAACAAGACCAAGGAAGCATTTCCTTCTCAATTTAAACTCCTCTGTTCTAACAGTTACAGTTTATTCGATTTTCTAACAACTGGTATCAAGAAATATAGTAGTTCTCTCAGTAATAATCCGACAAAAATATGACAATTATAAAGCTAAACCATCATCATCTAAAAAGACAAAAAAAAAAACCAAAAAAATTTGATAAATCTGCTTAAAATGCTACCTAAATTATATTGTTGTTAAAACTACACAACAATACACGTGTTGGTATTCAGAGAAGATTTTTTCTTTAATTGCACAGATTCTGCATATTTTGGACAAATTTATAGACTCCCCCACCACCAGGTATCTTAAAAACTTAATGAATAGGAATGGAGACAGATGATGTCAATAAAACACATCAGTGATTTTCAGTGGCCTACAAATTCAGTCCTCAAGATACTCAGTCACTCACACAGACACTAAACTATTGTCTCTATGAGTGTTGTTTTCAGTTTAACGATATTTAATTTTATTTATTTATTTAAAAGGAAAAATGCAGTTTAATGTAGTTTTAACATCATATTAACAGAAGATATAGATGGAATTTTTTTTACTCTGCCTTCACAGCAATGGAACTGATATCAGGCTGATGAAAAAAGAATGAAACCATATTTATGTAAGAGAAACAGGCTGAAATAGGGTGCTAGAGGAATGAACAGCATTTAGGGATAATGGAACATCAGGTTAAATGATGAAGACAAGAGGTTGTGGTAGGGAAGAGGAGCAATGGGATACATCTACAAACATTTTAACTTCTTTCTCTTTTCGTTCTCTTTCGGTCATCAAGAACCATATTGCAGGAAGCAACAACAGGAACAGAGTAGAGGAATGAAGGGAATAACCCCAAATGGAGCTTGTCTTGGGTAGTTTATCCTCTGTCCTCAATAACTGATACACAGTACTGTGCAGTCAACTTTCATTTCTTTATGTTTTTCTAGGGAAACATCTGCAAATATCTATGGAACTACAAAAAAGCAGAGTTTGTTCAATTCTACTAAGCTTTAAAGTCTTTCTGTATGACCACCTTTGTTCTTATCTAAACTAGAGATGGACCGATCCGATATTACGTATCGGTATCGGTCCGATACTGACCTAAATTACTGGATCGGATATCGGA
>NW_024582648.1:546587-549382 GCF_018398535.1 Haplochromis burtoni | reverse complement strand
GTGTGTGTGTGTGTGTGTGTGTGTGTGTGTGTGTGTGTGTGTGTGTGTGTGTGTGTGCCTGTTTCCTCTCTTTTCTGTCTTTTAATGGACTTGTAAATTCTTTTTACTTTACAGCTGGACTGATGTACAAACCAGAAAGACCAGTTGATCCAGTATGCAGCTGTATAGCTTTATCAAAATCCAATAACTTAACACTTATCTCTGCCTACACCGAGTGGGCTTATTTATATTTAAGAGTACCCAGACAACAAAGTGAAGCAGAAGAAATAAAAATGTGCAAGAAAGAAATGAAAAGGAAAAAAAAATCTGGTTCATGGTCTAGTCATAAAACTTTCTCTACATCGCATGCATGTTGCCTTGAGCTTGGCAGCATCAGCAGTATTACCTGTACTGCTGTATGTGATTGTGCAGTAGTGAGCCAGTGTGATACCCTTTATAAATTAACCGACAGCAATTCAATTTTTTTTTCAATTGTATTTCAATTAATTTTTATATAGCAACAAATAACAACAATAGTTGCCTAAAGGCAATTTATATTGTAAGGTAAAGACCCTACAATAATACAAAGAAAGCAGAGAAAATCCCAATACTCATCATCATGGAAACTGAACCCTCATAGGGGGTTCAGTTTCTGTGTCTAACATAATCATCACGCTGTAATCAGGTTTCTATAAGGCAGAGTAAATTGATTTGTTGATCAATTATTAATTCATGTACTAACAGGGATTTCGAAGAAAGAGATCTAATGTTTAATAATCCACATTTCACTGTTTTACTCTTTGGTGCATCTGTGGATACAATATTGTTCTTTCTTTGTGATTTTTTTGGTTTTTTGAGCAGATACAGTCTCTAAAGGGTTTTGTGGGGATAACAGGAGGAGAGAAACTGCAGAGAGGCCCAATAGTCATATTTTGGGTTAATGAATTTAGCCAGATTTCTAGAATTGAGAGATGCTCCATCCAAAGTGGGATGGTTGCTGTCTCTCCTAAAAAAACAGGTTTTCCTCAGAAGGTTTCCCAATTTTCTTCAAAGCCCACATTGTTTTTTTGACACCACTCAGAAAATTTAAGGAGAACATGCGGCTAAACATACCACTCCTGGTCAGATTGGGGAGGGGACCAGAGAAAACTGCAGTCTGACATTGTTTTGGCAAAGTAACACAGCGATTCAATATTGATTTTAGTGACTTCTGATTGACGTAACCAGGTGTCATTTCTGCTGATATGAATTATAATTTTACAGAATTTACGTTTACCCTTAGCCAGCAGTTTTAAATTTCCTTCAATGTCGCCTGCTCTGGCCCCTGGAAGACAATTGACTATGGTTGCTGATGTTTGTAGCTTCACATGTCTCAGTCCAGAATCGTACCAGAGTTTGATCTCCAGTGGGTGTGTCACATAGTGGGGAAAAACAATTATACACATGAATGGGCTGGTGGTGTACCAGGGACTTCTGTTGAGGATTATGCTTCCTCCTCACCCAGCCATTCTTTGTTGTTTTAAACTTGAGTATGAACTTATACAAAATGCAGCAAGATATTTTAAAAAAACAGTTTTGTTGATTAAAATACATTATATCGGATTCATATCGGTATCGGCAGATATCCAAATTTATGATATCGGTATCGGTATCGGACATAAAAAAGTGGTATCGTGCCATCTCTAATCTAAACTATCTTGTAATTTCTTTTAGTAATCTTCTCAAGGCTTTTTCAAGGACAAAGCTCTTCTTTGGATGTTGCGCTTGAATGATTCATAGGTCAGTGTTCAGCAAACAAAAAAAAGCGTTCCACTCAAAATGGTCAGGCACAAGGACAAGAGTGAAAATGAGTCGTAAAAGCAGCAAATGTTCAAAGAAAAACTTTAAAAGACCTCCAGAGTGCCTGGAGAGCTATTACTCACGTACACTTTAAATATTGACAGAAAGCCTGGCTCCTTGGAAGCAAAGTATAAAGAAATGTGGGTTGACTCGTGACTTTTGCACAGTATTGTATGTTACTGATAAAGTGGCCCTGTCAGAAGTGATGTAGCTCAAGCCTGGATTGAGCTACATCACTGGACACTGAAAATACTGCTGGCTCTAACTGCTAATGTTGCAAGTATGAAACTGCATTCACAGTGACACTTACTGTGAGTTATGATGTGTTATATCCACATTTCTGGCTCTCTGACAACCGTGATTTTTCAAAATCTACCAGTGATGTGACCAGAGGGAGCTCGGGTCATCTTTCACACCTTAAACAAGTTCATGTGTTGCAAATGGAAAGCAGCAAGGAATGCATCAGCATTTTGTTACTGGGTTACGGAGTAAAGAATGATTGATGAGTTTTTAATCATAGAAGGGTAAGACACAAACACTGGGAAAGAAAAAAAAAAGGGGGGGGGGGCAATCATAGGACTGGATTCTTCATGTTCCATGGCTTTCTTATCTGGATGTAGGGGGGAGGAGGGGGGCTTTGGGAGATAATCACTCATGTCCTGTTTACATAATCGTGCTTATTTGTTGTAACTAGCTCCCACTGTATCATTTCCTTCTGGTTTAGACTCTGCTCAGTTCTCAAAGATGCATCCCTCGGGCTGGGTATTTTATTTATGCTCCTTTTTGTGCATTTGGATTTAAAGCATACACACTTTAGGGTCAATGTAGCAAGATTTGCAATTATTAATAATAAGTTAAACTAGACTTGTAATGGCTCGGTAAGTGCCAAGCTTCTAGTTGCTTGACCTCACACAGCTACTAGGAGTGTGTGTGTGTGTGTGTGTGTGTGTGTGTGTGTGTGTGTGTGTGTGTGTGTG
>NW_024582648.1:536179-546567 GCF_018398535.1 Haplochromis burtoni | reverse complement strand
CTATAGGGGATTTATGGTATCACTCTTGGCTGGAAGCAGTGCTTAATCAATGGGGGAAAAAACACCAACTTTGTCCAAAAACCTCTCATGTTTAGCTGTTTCCCTCTTTTTCTTTGGTCATTTTAGCTTTTTTGGCCAGGGTGAAGGGAGTATCTGCCATCAAACACAAAGACAGCCGCATGTAACTATGATGTGTTTGCTAGTTCCCCTTACATGCATTGACCCTTTAGTGACCATGGGCCCACCGGCGGGCCCATTTTACAGGTAAATTTGAAGGGCCGGTCAATAAAGGGTTAATGTAATAATGTGGTTAGCCTACTCAACGTAAATTACACACGAACGACATTAAGCTGCTGACCCAGAGAAGAACGGCTGCCATCATCATCCGTCATCATTTCTGCTACACTGGCAGGGCTAGGGGCCAGGACTCTCCTCTTCGGGTTTTTGGGGGATGTTGCTAACTCCGGGTCCGATAACAGGCACCACACCCGCAGTAGATGTGCCGGTGTGAGGTCTACTAGCGAGTCGACTACAAGGTAAGCTAAGCTAGAAAAACCGTAAAGACACAAGTTGTGTCCAAAAACCTACGATGCATCCTTCGGAGGACCCAGCCTTCTCAGTCTACGTGGACTGGGTCCTTCGAAGACTGAGAAGGCCAGAAGTACGAGGCTGTGAAATGGGATGGTCTAGCCTTCAGATTTGCGTACCATTGTCTTTGCGTACCATTGTCTTTGCGTACCATTGTCTTGGTGGAGTTTAATAAATTCAGCCGTCTGCTCCTTATTATCTAAAATATAACAGGACACTGGTGTAAATTCTCGACCATTTCACACTTCTGTTTAATCAGTTTTCTGTTTGATGTTTACTCAGCCGTGTGAAAACCCCGGAGGAACCCATCCAAGGGATTAATAAAGTTTTATTTAATCTAATCTAATAACTTTAATGTCAGCCAAACCGATTTACTCAGGAACAAATAAAACACTGAAAAAAGCCAAACAATAATATTTTTAAGTTATCTAATTGACTTATACATCATGTTTAACCTGAGAAGCGAAGGACCATGGGAGGTCTGAAAATGATGTGCCGGGAATCCGCTGTTCTTACCAGCTCTAGTGACCCTTGAACCCCCGGCTAGCTATTGATGTGGTCGGTAACAGACATGTCCGAAAACGTCGGAGCACTTCTGCATATATGTGATGTCTTGATGAAACAAGCAGATATTTGAAGTTTACACACCTACATTCTCGCCTGAAAATATGTTAAGTTTATTTTGTAAATGGTAAATGGACTGGTTCTTATATAGCGCTTTTCTACTCATCTGAGCACTCAAAGTGCTTTACACAACTTGTGCATTCACCCATTCGCACAAGCACATCTTTCTAAGTGCTTCATAGGTAACATTTGCACACATTCATACTCCGATGGATGCATCGGAGAGCAATTTGGGGTTAGTATCTTGCACAAGGATATTTGGCATGTAGACTAGGGGAAGCCAGGAATTGAACCACCAACCTTCCAATCAGTGGATGACCTGTTCTACCACCTGATCTACAGCCACCCCACTTTTGTGACCCAGAAAGCGTATGAGCGAGCGCTATTGTAAACTGAACTTGCGTCATAACAAATCGTGTTTGTGTATGCATGTTAAATTTGATTTAGTGATAGTCGAGTATGTTTATGCTCGTCTGTGTGGAGAGGATTGTTGGAATTGTGATGATGATGTCCGCTATCACTGTCAATTGTCAGTAAACACTTAATTAGGGATGGGTATCGTTTAGGGTTATCGTTTTATCTGATACCGGTGCCAAACTGGTACTTTTGAAACAGTGCCGGTGCTTAAACCGGTGCTCGAACTGGTGCTTAAAGAATGGAGAACACAAACTTTGTCCAAAAACCTCTTATGTTTTTAGTTTTAGCAGTCTCTTTTTTCTGCAAAATTTTTCTGTTGATACAACACCGGTAATTAAACAATGGAAAACACAAACTTTGTCTTAAAACCTCTCATGTTTAGCTGTTTTTTTTAACTAAAAAGATAACAATATTAGCCTTTTCTGCAGCTATAGGGCATATATAATATCACTCTATCAAATAAGAATACAGCTGCACGTAACTACGACGATGTTTGCTAGTTCACCTTGCGTGTATTAATTTAATAATGTGGTTAGCCTACTCAGCGTAAATTACACACGAACAGAATTAAGCTACTGACCCAGAGAAGAATGGCTGTTGCTGCCATCATCATCCGTCATCATTTTTGCTACACTGGCAGGGCTAGGGGCCAGGACTGTCCTCTTCGGGTTCTTGGGGGATGTTGCTAACTTTGGGTCCAATAACAGGCACCGCACCTGCAGTAGATGTGCTCAGTGTGAGGTCTTGCAGCAAGCTATCAAATATGGTGCATTTCTCAGCTTTTAAAAAAATGCTATGCATCGCCAGGTGTTTCATCAGATTCGAGGTGTTACCTCCTTTGCACAGTATCACCTTAAAGCACTTGTTGCAGGCTGCTGAGTTTGCATCTTTTGCTGTGAAGTACAGCAAGACTTTTGACTGCTTCGCCTTGGGCATTTTTAATCTGTAGCTCTGCTCTAAAAGAACGTACGTACCTGCTATCCTGCTACTATCCTGGGAAAGGTAAAATGATTGGCTAGAATGACATCTCAAGAAAAAAAGCACCGAAATGTGCGCTGCTTTTCGGTCTGGTTACTACCGTTTATGTCAGAACCGGCCATAATGGCACCGGATACCAGTACCCATCCCTACACTTAATCTGGCTGATGAATCTTCACGTGTAATATTACCAAGTCTGTATTATTAAGTCTGTAATTAGGCGCCATTCTTCTTATTTTGTTATTCTCCGTTGAGGAGAAAGGCATGAATTTGTTTGTATACGGAGGTATCCATTGTTTAAATGTCCTGGGCAGTCAAAAATGAGGCAGAGCTGTCGAGAAATGCTAGGAGCTAACTGGGCGTTGGGTCATTCAAATATATTAACTGTCGCAATGTTGGCAAAGAGAGGAAGTGACATAAGATTTGCGCATGCGTGGTACCGATCGGGTTTCCGGTAGGGATCGGGTAGTGACAGGCCACGTTTGGAGCAGCCTTCGAATTGGGACAGCCTTTGTCGCCTGGCTGTGACGTAATCGGTCTACAAATGTTCCAAAGGATGTGGCCTAGGTTTTGGGACACAGCTACCGTGAATATAATTAGCAGATGAATCAACAGAGAGTGTGCTTTGGATAATGCACGTGAACATTGCACTGTGAAATAAGACATTGTTTATAGTTTTTAAATTAAATTGGCTATGCAGATAAGCTACACAAAAACACCATTGTTTAACAGGTACAGGAAATTATACTCTACTGCAGAGAGAGCCATTTTCTATTTTGCACTTTGGCCATTCAGCAATTCACTTTGAGCAAAACTCTGACATTAAACACTTGACAAAAGAATTAAACCTGTGGCAGTGATTAGGAAAACGCATCTACTCCAAATGAAAAACACACTTTGGCAAACAATGCACACATGAAAACATGAACATGAACGAGCTTTAGCATTGCAAGTATAACCCTGGTAGCTCATCTCTTTTTAAAGATAAAGTTGCAAAATATAAGAATATGAGAGAAAAATGGTAGCTGTGTATCCTTTGAGATCACTTCAGTCCATCCACCCTCATCCCTTACAATTTTACAGCACAGTCACCATTGTACTGTAGTATTTTTTTGTCTTTCATTTTGTAATTACACAATTAATTGTAATTTTAATTTTTAAATATATTCTTGAAATTCTGGATAGTCTTCACAGAGGCATGTAAGACAAAAATTAAAAAGTGTACAAAGAAAGCAGGGCTTTGTCTAAAATATATGACTGTGTTATTACTGCTTTAATAAAGTATTCCAAAGTGTGTATGTTTTTGTTGGCAAAAAGCCTTTTTTCAACAAAGGATTGTTTGCAGTGTTTCATTATGCCTTTTTTCTCCAAGTGTTTTGACAAGGAGTGTGTAAGTCCAAGCATTTCTTGTTTTTAAGGACTTTGTTTCTCTCTCTCTCTCCAAGTAAGGAAACACTTAATGTCTCTACTATTTATTTATTTATTAGTTATTTATACCTTTACTGTATTACTGTGATCTGCTCTTTTTGAATGCACCTGGTCAGTAACCTAAAGAGTTTAGAGACCAGTATGCTTTACATTTTATTAGTGAATGTGGAAATTGAGTATATATCCCTGTTCTATGTATGTCGCTGCTAAGTGGTCATCTCTGTATGTCTGCAGACCTTCCCATTGGTTGAATTTTATATATAAATCTCTTCTTCGGCTGCTTCTTTCCAATCTGTTTGCATATATGTGTAAAATGTACTGTACAATCAGCACAGCTCTCACAATATTTTACAAATGTTTCTCCTGAGAATCAGCATAATTTTAAGAGGGATAAGGCTTTTAAATACGCTTGTCCTGTTTCAAGGACTTCAAATTGTAATGACTGGTAATGAGTTTTCAATCATTTTAAAGGATTGATTAAATAGTTCTTTTGGCGAGTGTTGCTTTTTCTCTTCATGTGTAATTGCACATGAATCAGATCTTTGTATTTAATTGCCTGTATTGAATGTCAGTTGAATTGTTTCTTAACGTGTGTAATAATTGTTGCAATTTCAACCTTAGATCTCTCTGAAAATTGCATTTATATTCTGAATGAGACTGCATAAATAAAAACTATGATAAAGATATGAAAATCATAATAAAATAGGGGGGAAAGCAGGAAAGTTCTTTGCAATCCTCTTCATTCCAAGGTGAAATGTTCATTCAAAGGCAATCATTCATTTTCTGTTCATCTAGTAACTTTGTCTACTACAGTATGCCAACCGCATACTGGAGATAGCGCTTCTGAAGGATAACTGCATGAAAACAAAATGAGGCATACAATAATAAATTATGGCTTCAAGCTGAAAAGGATATAGGCCAGCTGGATGAATGAGTCCCTAAGGAAATGAACACGATCATCATTATTTAATCTCATACTGGCATCCAGTATTGAAGAACAATAGGGTTGGTTTAATGTAGCAGAGAATATACATCACTGAAAAGAACATAACTGTAAAAGATTCATGTGAGTCCAGTTCTCTAGTGAGTTTGTTCTAATATGGTGGCTGTAGCTCAGGTGGCAGAGCAGGTCAGCCACTAATCAGAAGGTCGGTGGTTCGATCCCAGGCTGCCTCCTGGCTGCATACCAAATATCCTTGGGCAAGATACTAACCCCGTGTTTGCCTACTGGTGGTGGTCAGAGGGCCCAGTGGCGCCAGTGTCCAGCAGCCTCGCCTCTGTCAGTGCGCCCCAGGGCAGCTGTGGCTACAATGTAGCTTGCCATCGCCAGTGTGTGTGTGAATGGGTGAATGACTGAATCGCTTTGGGGTCCTTAGGGACTAGAAAAGCGCTATACAAATGCAGGCCATTTACCATAATCATTATCAGTTTTGGTGCTGTAAAAGTAGGTGTCCTTAACTGGCTGTGTGGAGATGTTTGCTATAATTTGGGTATTACAGATTTACTAACGTGTTGTGCAGTGTAAACTGGGTTTTGGTGTAAAAAAAAAAAAAAAAAAAAGAAAAATAAAAGTTTTTGCTATATTCACAAACAGAGCGTAGTGAAAAGATTACATACAAGAAATGGGAACTCAGAAATTGTTACAACTGACCCTGTTACAACCCTGTTGCACATCTGGCTAACACCTTGGCATTGCACCTTCCTAATGAAACCAACTCATCTCAAAAGGTTCAATTCTGAGATTGAAGGCAAACCCTCTCTGTTTCCAGTTTACGTTGCAATTTTGGCCATTTCTTTAGCACTCGTTGGTGAGCGTTTGCAGTACAGATGACTCGTAAGCTGGAGAGGAAATGGCGTGTCACAAATTTAGAAGATCATCATTTAACCTGGAGAAATAGTTTGCTGATTTACAAGAAAGCCCTCCACAAAGCCAGAACATCTTACTATTCGTCACTGATTGAAGAAAATAAGAACAACCCCAGGTTTCTCTTCAGCACTGTAGCCAGGCTGACAGAAAGTCAGAGCTCTTTTGAGCCAACCATCCCTTTAACGTTAACTAGTAATGACTTCATGAACTTCTTCACAAATACAATTCTTATCATTAGAGAAAAAATTACCAATAATCATCCCACAGATGTAACATTATCTACAGCTACTATTAGTACTTTAGTAGTACTTGTTAAGTTAGACTCTTTTTCTCCAATTGATCTTTCTGAGTTAACTTCAATAATTACTTCCTCCAAACCATCAACGTGTCTTTTAGACCCCATTCCTACAAAACTGCTCAAAGAAGTCCTGCCATTAATTAATTCTTCGATCTTAAATATGATCAACCTATCTCTAATAATCAGCTATGTACCACAGGCCTTCAAGCTGGTTGTAGTTAAACCTTTACTCAAAAAGCCATCTCTAGACCCAGCAGTCTTAGCTAATTATAGGCCAATCTCCAACTTCCTTTCATATCAAACATCCTTGAAAGAGTAGTTGTCAAACAGCTAACAGATCATCTGCAGAGGAATGGTTTATTTGAAGAGTTTCAGTCAGGTTTCAGAGCTCAGCACAGAAACAGCTTTAGTGAAGGTTACAAATGATCTTCTTATGGCCTCTGACAGTGGACTCATCTCTGTGCTTGTCCTGCTAGACCTCAGTGCAGCGTTCGATACTGTCGACCATAATATCCTATTAGAGCGATTAGAACATGCTGTAGGTATTACAGGTACTGCGCTGCAGTGGTTTGTATCATATCTATCTAATAGACTCCAGTTTGTGCATGTAAATGGAGAGTCCTCTTCACACACTGAGGTTAATTATGGAGTTCCACAGGGTTCAGTGCTAGGACCAATTCTGTTTACATTATACATGCTTCCCTTAGGCAGCATCATTAGAAGACATAGCATACATTTTCACTGCTATGCAGATGACACCCAGCTCTATCTGTCCATGAAGCCAGATGACACACACCAATTAGTTAAACTGCAGGAATGTCTTAAAGACATAAAGACCTGGATGGCCGCTAACTTTCTGCTTCTTAATTCAGATAAAACTGAGGTTATTGTACTCGGCCCTGAAAATCTTAGAAATATGGTATCTAACCAGATTCTTACTCTGGATGGCATTACCTTGGCCTCCAGTAACGCTGTGAGGAACCTTGGAGTCATTTTTGACCAGGACATGTCCTTCAACGCACATATTAAACAAATATGTAAGACTGCTTTCTTCCATTGGCAACATCTCTAAAATTAGAAATATCCTGTCTCAGAGTGACGCTGAAAAACTAGTTCATGCATTTATTACTTCCAGGCTGGACTGACTGTAATTCATTATTATCAGGATGTCCAAAAACTCGCTGAAAAGCCTTCAGCTAATCCAAAATGCTGCAGCAAGAGTCCTGACAGGGACTAGAAAGAGAGAGCATGATTTCTCCGTTTGGCCTTCATTGGCTTCCTGTTAAATCCAGAATTGAATTCAAAATCCTGCTCCTCACATACAAGGTCTTAAATAATCAGGCCCCATCTTATCTTAATGACCTTGTAGTACCATATCACCCTATTAGAGCACTTCGCTCTCGCTCTGCAGGCCTACTTGTTGTTCCTAGAGTATTTAAAAGTAGAATGGGAGGGAGAGCCTTCAGTTTTCAGGCCCCTCTTCTGTGGAACCAGCTTCCAGTTTGGATTCTAGGAGACAGACACTACTTCTTTAATTGCTAAATTCTTTTCTAAAGCATAAGTAGCTCTGACCTGATCCTCCTTAGTTATGCTGCAATAGACGTAGGCTGCCGGGGATTCCCATGATGCATTGAGTTTTTCCTTTCCAGTCACCTTTCTCACTCACTATGTGTTAATAGACCTCTCTGCATTGAATCATATCTGTTATTAACCTCTGTCTCTCTTCCACAGCATGTCTTTCATCCTGTTTTCCTTCTCTCACCCCAACCAGTCGCAACAGATGGCCGCCCCTCCCTGAGCCTGGTTCTGCCAGAGGTTTCTTCCTGTTAAAAGGGAGTTTTTCCTTCCCACTGTTGCCAAAGTGCTTGCTCATAGGGGGTCATACCATTGTTGGGTTTTTCTTTGTACCTATGAAGCGCCTTGAGGCGACTTTTGTTGCGATTTGGCGCTATATAAATAAAATTGAATTGAATTGAATTAAAGTCAGCATCTTTAACTAAGGATGACCACAGCAAACTGCAAGTGACCAAAGCAATCAGATTGAGGTTTTCAGTGCAACATTGTATTCTTCCTTTGTGATTGAGTTCACCTATACTGCTAGCAACCTCCCACAACCACTTCCCAACCGGTCAGGGAATAAACATTTTCCTAGCAACCAGTGATGACCAGGCAGTAGTTAACCAGTCGCTAGGCCTGCATAACTGGGGCATAAGGGATGTCACAGCAATTTTAACATATACACACCACATATAGAAGATGATAAAAAAATAAATGTTGAAAAGTGAACATAGATTTTACATGCAAATCATATTCTGTTATAATACTTCAGTAACGATTAAACCAATAATCAATAAGTTCTTTGATAGTTTAAAATTAACAACACAGCATAGAAGGTTGCAGAATTTCAGTATGTAATATCAAAACCCTTTGCACAAAGAAGAAAGAAGGCAAACAATTGAAGACTACATGTTACCAAAGATGATTAAAGCAGTAATTTCTTCCAAAGCAAAACATCAATTTATCTGTTAGCAGGTTGCCTCTTATTAGCATGTTTTAATTATGAGCAACACTAATGCTAATTCAATCATGTGTGTAATAGCTCTTCCCTAGATAATTTTATTCATTGTGAATCAAGCATTTCACTCAGGAAAATGTGATGTTGTTTATTTACGCTGTCCTTATCACAGTAGCGAGTAACATTAAAGCACAGTGTTGCTGAGAAACAAGATATGTAGAGTTAAATGTATTGTCTGTTACATGCAGCATATATAAGAACAAATAAAGCAATTTACAGTATTATAAACAACTCAAGAAAGGCTGGTTTTGCTCATTTTCAAAGCTACAATTTAAATTTTGTTTTTGTCTTTTTCTGAGAAAAAAATATTTCACCCTCATTTTTAGAAGCTTGAGATTCTTGGGATTGATATATCAATCACTGACTGCTTCAGCATCATTGCCCTAAAAAAGTGTTCCAACTGCATAATGTTGGAACACAAAGGTTAAAAAAATATGCTATTTGAATAAATAAATGAAATCAAAATCTGTCTTTAAAACACCAAAATATTCTTTTTCATATACTCATGTACACGCACATATGTTTTTGTATACTTATTTCAAAAATGATATTATTGTTAGAAGTAGCTGACATTGCATCCTGTGCAGATTTGGTCCTGAAGAATAAACACTCAGGTCAAAGGTCAAACTCTTTTCATCAAATAAATGTGGTTTGTTGTCTGAGAGCGACGCCATGCCATAGAGAGCTAAACACCACTATTCCAAAGACTCAAGACTTGCAAATTCAAATATGTGCAACTTGTTATTCCCCTACTGCTGTCTTTGATATCAGACTCAGGGGATCAGTGAATGAGAAACAGTCATCTGTTTTCCAAATAACTTCAGAAGAAAAGCTGGACTCTTTAGTGTCCAGCTCTCTTAATCACTTTTCTTTCCACAAGGGGATTCAATGATATGTGAGAGTTGCTTGGATGTTTTCATTTCTACAAAATTTTCTCTTTGTCTCATATTTCTTCTGACTAATCTCCATCATTCTGCCCTCGATGCTTCTGACAATTTCAGTTATAGGATTTCCCTCATCCTACACTTGTCCTTGCCTATTTGTCCCAGCCTACAATCCTTTTATAACATTTCCACCTCCCTTTGTCTCCTTGAAAATTTTGCCCTCGCTCTTTGTTGTTGAACCTTGTGTCTGTACATGTAATTCGTGAAGACTGTAAGTTCCGGTTGTGTGACAGCAAGGCTTAAGCTGTCCAAGACGTTCTCTACAGTGATTAGCTCCAATTCCACAACTCGGCTAGAAGCTGACAATCATGTTATGACTTTCTCTTACATTTTATTGCACTTTCCCCTTTTCAAACTAATGGGGGTAAGCATGCATTCCTATCTTGCTGTACGTCCCTCCACTTTCATTTTCTCATTTTAAGTGTCTCTGCCTTGACTTCATCTTCTCGGACTGCTAATCCAGTCTTGCCCCTTGTACCCCTGACATTGCCGCAAGAAGAGCAGATTGTAAAAGGGAGGAAGTGGGAGGTAACGTAAATAATCACAAAGACAGGCAGACGTGGTGTCATGTGAAGGTCTGTTCTCTGTGTGTGTGTGTGTGTGTGTGTGTGTGTGTGTGTGTGTGTGTGTGTGTGTGTGTGTGTGTGTGTGTGTGTGTGTGTGTGTGTG
>NW_024582648.1:512094-536159 GCF_018398535.1 Haplochromis burtoni | reverse complement strand
TTGTCACTTGTATGGAAAGAGGGCAAGCTGAAGTCAAGACAGTTTTAGCACCCTTCACAGTGTTGATAAAAAGTCAGCAGAGAGTTATGTTTTCTGTTAGATGTGACCCCGATTTAAGGAAATGGTTTCACACTAAACTATCACATTTTGTGAGATCTTATGAACCTTCATACTGGTCTCATTGATAACATATAATCCATAAATCACCTCCATAAATCAGCATGCGTGATATAGATCAGCTTCCAGTGCCAGTGCTTGACTCAAGACTGCCAATAAATTGCTAAAATATAGAAAGAGAGAACCTAACGTGGAACATTTCCATTATTGATCTTTCAAGGTAAAACCAGTACGTATAACCATGGTTAAAAAGAAACTACACCTTCCATTAATTCTAAAGTTTTACATATTACGACATATAAGAAAATATCTGGTCCACAGTGTGATTATTTATTTAACAAAAACTAAGCCAATGTACAAAAGCAGTGTATGGAAATCTAAGAACACTAACAGGCACTTTTAGCAGCAATAACTTGAAGTATTATTTTTCCATATCAGTCTTTCACATTGCTGTAGAGGAACTTTGACCTGAATTCATGGTCAGCTCAGTGCCCAATTTGCCCAGATCTTGTGGCAGCAATGCAAAGTCCAGTCATTTCACTGCTTATATTCTCACATTTTGAAATTGTTTGAGAATAACTGCATAACTTGGCTCCAAATCTGCAGCTACTATTATATTTGTTTCCTATGAGAGTCTGACAAAAACTGAACAGTCAGTTCTTTGGCTCTTTTCAAACTGTTTGCAAAAGCATAAACATGCTATTAAAGATGAGGGATTTAGAAATCTTCAGCAGTAGACCCAATAGCAGTAGATTTAGATGGTAGTCTGATTTCTTTTATTTTTTATTTTTATTTTTATTTTTTGGATAAATCTTCAGCAGTAGCAAAGATGTTTGTTTGTTTGTTTTGTTTCTTGTTTTGTTTTGTTTGTTTGCGTGCTAAAGAAAACCTTCAATTTTATCTTTTCAATAAAGAAACCTTCAAATCCTGTCTTGTGTAAAGAATTCATTTACAACTTTTCTAATCTATTTCTTAGGCAACCCCAGATGCTCAGCCCTGCTATTAGGTATCTTTCAGACCTGACATAAACCACCTATTATGCTGAAACAATGAGCAACCTTATTGCTTTTGTTATTGTCTATCTTTAACCAGATTCTTTAAAATTACACGTATTAAAGCTGCTTTACATTCTTTCAACCTTTTGTACTGAATTTTCTTTTCTGTTTTGTGCTCTTTCAGTGTTTCTTTTTGTTGGCATATTGCATTCTTTAGAGTAGACCAGATGAAATCACACTTCAAATTCTACCCCTTACAGGGAACTGTGTGCATTTTTTGTTTATTACAATAGCTGATCTCTGATTTTTATGGAAGCATGCTAAATGAAATGAGGTGTCGTGGCTGCAAAAAATAAATGGATAAAGCAGTTTTTTGGACATTCTTCTTAATAGCCTAAATTATACACAAAAGAGTAGTAAATTTGGGTTTATAACAAATATATGAAGTACAGCTTCTACTTCATTTGCTTGTTATTACTGACAACAGCTAGATTTTTTGTAATATTTAGTTGTAACCTAAATAATGTGTCATTCTAGTAGCCCAAGACCTGAAATGATCAACAAGATGAACCTGAATTATTTAATAATACAATAATATAACGACAGAGAGGTGGTGATATGATTTCAAGTAATCTCGGTGGAAATTCCTGCTATTTGTGTCTTACCTGACTTTGTGGTGTAGTTTCTTAGTTTACTCATAAATAATTATAGATGGTAACAGAAAACATTTTTCCTAATATTTTGTGCTAAAAAAATTGCATATATATGAATCTTTCATTCCTCCTGAAGAGTAATAGGTGATTGTAAGCTAAAAGATTGTGTAGTTTACAGTATTTCCTCCACTCGATAATGCTGTTTGAGTGCATCAGGCTTCTTATCAACTAAACCTGTAGATGGTCTGACTTTATAGCTGCAGTACTTTACTGCAATAACAAATATTAATAACTCGTCAAAAGAACCAAAACAAACATGAAAATGTTTTAAAAATGGATCACACCAAATTGTTAACATTTTAGTAGAGAAGGTCTGCATAGCTGCGTCTCTGAGGCCCAGGTATGCTATATGTCATTATTTGATCTTTTCAATTTTGCCACATTCTTCGTTTAAATGGTTCATTTCCTGAACTGACTGCCAATTGAAATATATATTTTTGAAACCAGAGCTACCAACACACTTTTTTATTAAGACTAATATAAATTTTAAATGATATAATGGAGAGTGAACAGCAACACCCAAGTATTACAAATAAAGTATTTGTCCATACCTATTTGTTTGTCCAAACTCACATCTTCTCATGTACCCTAACCAACTATTTCTTCTTTTTAGCCAATAAAATCATTAGTATCTCCTCATTCATGACCCATAATCGCAGTCACAAACAACTCAGGTTGACCAGTACAGTAGTTTACCTCCCTTCGGGCCATAGACATAGACAGCCCATGTGAAAATATCCTTGCTTTAGCACAAACTTTGTTCCAACATGTGATGGTAGAGTATTTTTTTTTTATCATTTGCAATCATTTAGAATCAACTTGCTGATAGTCCAGCCATGGTATGAAATCTGAATACAAATGTCTGAATGCTGAATATTCAGTGTTTATTCATTAAGGCATAAAAAACCTTAATGGAAGTTTGGCTTGGCTCCCATGTACACTTAACTTGTTGCACATACTCAGAACTGCACATAAAATGTAGTCTGAAAGTCTGAGTGCACAACAAGAGCACATTTATTCCATCATTCATTTTCAAATGCTGTGTCTTGGGATGTTTTGCTTTATGCGAAACAGGAAAAGGGTATAAATATGCATTTGTTTTTTTTCATGTGTGAGATATCCATTTGGTGCTGCCTTGGTGATAAGTCGTCAAACTTGAGTCAGGTTGAGATGAAGGAGAATGAGAAGCAGAAGCTTTAAGCATTCTGTGGATTATTGAACTGATTCTGAAATTTCAGGTCAATCAAGGAGACTGAAAATGCAGCATACTTTTGCTTTGGGATCACATTACATGAATGGAATAAAAAGACAAGCTATAAAGCAGAATTTGTTTTTGTTTTTGTTTTTTAACAGCAACGTGTTCAGTGATGATGACAATTTAACAATTATTTTTGCTAAGAGTAATTGTTATTATGTAATTGTTCACTTATCAAGAGAAAAAAACACTTTGTTTTCAATGAACATTAAAAATGCATCTTAATTTGAAGAAGTTCATGCACTAGAAGTTCATCAACTTATTTTCATTAATTCATTAATTCTGCTGTTCATTGGTAAGTATTTTCCTCTTGCTCTCGCTACTGGACTTGAGGTCAGCATACATTCACTCTGGGTTCCTTTATACCTCTATGTTTGCATGCTGACCATTTTTTTCGTCACTAAAAACTGTAATCAGCTCTCTGCTCATCATACAAAAATTGAACCACCATTCTCTGCACTAGGGATGGGTATTGATAAGATTTTCACGATTCCGATTCCATTTTCGATTCTGTTTAACGATTCGATTCTTTATCGATTCTCTTATCGATTTTTTAAAAAAAAGGAGAACACTAAGTTCAATTAACTTAGAACTTCGTTTTATATCTTCTCTTTGAACAAGATAGAAATTTAGGAGTAACATGGCCTTACAAACCCAACAGTGAGATCTTAAGAGATCCACACTACGGCTCTTCAATGGGGTGTCACAGGGTCCCCAGGGAAAAAAATGTAAATGTAAAATAATAAAATAAATATTCTTCTGTAGCAATAACAAAGTATAACATAAATTATTCAGTAGCAATTACACAAGAATATCCAGTAATGTCCCTGCCTACAATTAAACACATTCACTTACCGAAAATTAGGGGCATCTGCTGTGGCAAATGGGTGCAAGGCTTTGACCACAAACTTAGTCACTGCTCGGTGACATTCGTCTATCCTGGCCTGAAAGCAGACGCTACCGGTAGACTGCAGCGAGAACTGCCAGCATCTGAGCCAGCCAGACTCTGTCTCTCTCATCATGGTCACCTAAATGCACAGTAATGGCAGGTTTAGTAATAAGGCAGATCGCGCTAACATAATATGCACTGTTAGTTGATTATTTACCTGCCGCATTAACGGGAGAGGACGTGCAAACGTTACCGCTGCTGCTGGGTTGAGATTCACGAGTCCGCAGCGGAATTAAAAACACGACATTCATTTAAGGTCATCGTGTGTTTTGTGAGCAAATGCTTTTGCATATTCGTAGTATTTCCTCCCTTAAATGAAATATCTACTTTGCAAGTATTGCAAGTTGCCCTGTTGTCATCCGTTCTCGTAAAGTATGACCAAACTTTTGAGCATTTGAGCCGCTTACGCGCCATGTTTCCTGCCAGGTAAATGAAGCTCCGCAACGTGGTGACGTCATTCAGGGCGACTGGAATCGATAAGGGAATCGTTTGCAAAAATGGCAAACAATCCCAAGGAATTGAAACAGTGGGAACCGGTTCTCAACAAGAACCGGTTTTCGATACCCATCCCTACTCTGCACCTGATTATAAAACATGCAAAAAAAGATTGCCTCTCTCTGAAAAACAAATTTGTATATCAATCAACTTTTTAATTCTCAGCTTGGTCCCTGACTCCCTGGTTACCATCCCTCTTTTGGCTACTGTCCACCCAATTATACTTGTTCCCCATTTTTAGTTTTATTTTAGTATTGTCTTCTATTCCACCTTCAAATTGTACGACCCTGTCAAGGTTCAGTTTCAAAATTGGCGTGTAGTGTTCGGCAGGGTTAGACCGTTAGTCTGGTATCTTCGGGTAGATCACTCTAGGATATATCACTATGGTAGCCTATGCTCCACATACAGTATAACCTGCTCCAACTTGCTCTGTGTTCAAGCTCCAGGCTGAAAACCATTACCATTTTCCACAAATGGGAATGCAGTGGTTTTCTTTCCCCAGACATAAGACAATACGCTCTATGTCTCATCAGTCCTCAAAACATTATTCCAAAAGCCTATCATTTCATTTTTAGCGGAAAACAGATGTGCACATATGCTCTTTTTTGGGACGCAGTGCTTTATTGTTGCTCAGTATTCTCACGATTATTGACACATGAACATTAGCAAATATGGGACAGGCTTGTAGTTCCTTGTGAACTCTTTCTGGAGTGACTTTTGATCGCTCATGAAGAGCAGATCAATAGTCTTGAATTTCCTTCATGTGTATACCCTGTCTAAGTGGAGTATTTATCAACTATGTGACCAGCCTTCTCCTTTTTTTCCATCATGGTATGAAGCGAAGATCAAATTTTATTAGAGCCTTCTTTCTTAAATAAAAATTGTTTCCTACGAACAGTTGTCACTAGTGCCATTGAAAACACCTAATTCTAATTTAACCAAACATACTGATAAATCTGGGATTCACTTATTATGGCCCTTTGCAAACGTGAAGTGTATAATTATTTTTCTTAGGTAAATGAACAAGTGTAATGGTTTCACATAATTTGATTAATTAGGTTCTCACATTTAACTTTTAGGACTTTAAAATATGATGTTTCAGGTCATATTTCTATTTAATCTTAAAAAACAAATGAGAAGGGAAAAGGCGAAAAATCATATGTCACAAAACATGGCTGGCTTGAAAGTATACATATCAGCTGATGTAGTAACTACAGCTTGTCACATATTACATCCAGCAGTTTATGAGAAAAAATCTACTTAAATACTGAAATTGCATCTCTCAATACTTATGCAAATACTAAAGCAAGTGTTTACACTTACACTCAAACTTGAGCAGTACTGTATCTACTTACAAGCTATGCTTGGCCACATAAGGGCCACATAAAATTGAATTAGAAAACCCACACAAAGAAATCTCTGGCTCTTTGAAGATAAATTCTAGTGTGAATGGTTATAGGGATTTATACACAAGCAGCTCAACTCTTAACCCCAGGTGATTTAACTTGCCTGTGCCCCTCAGTACAGGTGAAGTAATTGAGTAAATAGAAAGGCTATGAATATATTTCCATCTTATCTCCGCCCATAATTTTCTGTAGAAAGCTTACATCAGCAACTTGTGTTGGTCACAATGAAAACTGTATTGGCAGTGGGTCATGCTGTGTATGCACATCTCTGCCGGCCTTTCAAGATAAGAGTGATTATGAAGTGAAGGGTGGCATCGGATTTCTGCACCATCTTCTCTTCTCTTCTCTGCTCTAGTCTTTGATGAGACTGCGCGAATTTTCTGAAGGTTTCAAAAAGAAGCAGGGGGAAGCATTAAAGCCACTTGCCTATTCTTCTGTAGAATCACAATATGCAACCAAAAGACTTTTGGTCTCTTGAAGTATAGCAAGAAAAATAAGTTACAAGGGTAACTTTTTTGCACATCCAATGGATGCATGACCAGGCTAACATCTGGAGAACTGAAAGGACAAGCCAGCACTTCAGCAGCATGCCTGTAAACATACTGAAAAAGAATTACATGACTCATCAGACCACCCTCACTGTCTTTCGTTGACCTATGGTCTAGTCCTGATGTCCATCACAAGCACATTTAAGTGTGAAACAAAATGGTTTGCAGTATGCAGTTTTGGCACTCTTTTCCTTGGGCACCAATGTCCCCACTGTTGCTTCATCAGTTGATCTTCCTTGGACAAGTTTTGGAAGGTACTAACCATGAAAATTAGTAGCAGCCCCCAACAGGACTTGACCCATGTAAAGTCACCTTAAGTTACAATCCTTATCCATTTTTGCCCTCTAACACATCAACTTCAAGGAATTCTTACTTATGTGGCTGATATGTTTAATGACTGTCTGATGTAAATGATGAAATATGCTTGATATGGCCTCCTATTTACACAGTGTTGATCAGGGTGAACTATTTTGTTGTTGTGTTCAATCCTCCAAAGATGTCAGTATGTAACATTTTAATGCAGATATTTTTGCCGTTGTGTTTTTATGCCTGAGGGTGAAAACACATATTCTGTGTTTTTCTTCCTTTTTATTATACCTGTCTGTTTTTCCATTTTTGTTCTAGATGGGAAATGCCTCCGAAACATTTCTGTTCATGTCTAAAATATCAAAAGACAATGACTTCATCATGGGAACGCTCTACACCATTTTTGGTGAGTGATTTATCCCCCCAAGGTCAATCCTTTTAATGTGGACTCAAATTCTTCAGCTCTTTACATTATATAGCTCTGTGTCCTAGGTGTGCTGTCGGTGCTTGGAAATGGCATCCTGCTGTTCGTGGCCTATAGAAAGAAGTCCTCCTTAAAGCCAGCAGAGTTCTTTGTGGTAAACCTGTCCATCAGTGACCTGAGCATGACCGTAACCTTGTTTCCATTTGCAATACCTTCAACCTACACACACATGTGAGTGACAATTCAGGTTTTCAATTTTTTTTTCAAATTTCATCTAGTCCTCTTTTATGTCATCTTCACATTTTTATCTTCATGAGAGACAAGGATAGAAGGAAAAAGACAGATGAAGAGTGAGGTTAGAGGAGTGGTTTGAAAGGCAAGGCTGTAGCTGCCGACGAAAACCAGGGCTTTAACAGCCTGAGCAGTAGTTTACGACATGCATTAAAAGACAAATTAAGGTTTTGTAAGCAGATGCTTGCAGACATAAATTCATCATATTTGATTGTTTGTGGATACGACAGATAAAATACAAATAAATGCCTTTTTAAAGGATTTTGTGATTTTTCCATTTGTATAAAATGGAGGTGGAAATATACTATCATGCTAGATTTGCAACACATTAATGGTATATCTGATATTGTCACTTCAGCAATCAAAATTTGAAAAAACCCTCCACATTTATGAAAATGTTGATATTCTAATTTTGAGATCATTTTTGCTTGTAATTCTTGCTGTGTGCTCATAGCATAGACCTTGGGAAGAAGCAGTAAGTGATTTCTGACTTTTTGGCCAGAGTTTTGCCTCTGAGGCTTTACAAGGTTGTTGAGCCCAACTGCAGCCTGAAAAGATGACTACAGATGCTACTCAAGGTTGGAAAAAATGCTGAAAAAGACACAAGTAGCATAGCAAGGCCCTGTGTAGTGCAGATGAAAAGCCAGAATTTTCAGTTTAACTCTGTGTGAAGTTTCCAGGTGTATGATTTTAAGTAGTATTTGTGCAAAAAACAATAAACAATGCAAATGTCTTTTTAACTCCACTGTCATTGAGCTTTGGACAATAACATGTTTCCTATTTTTGTAATATTTTCTGTGTGTTGCACTGATAAAAATGTTTTAGATAATATGGAAAGCATTTATGTCTCCTTTGTTCATGCATCCTACATAATACCTTTGTCTGTCTTCTGTCTCTTCCTATGATTGTCTGCCTGCTGTCTTATTCTCTGACCATTTGCTGCTGATAGCTGTCATATGCTCCATTATTGGGTCAGAGTGCTTCACCGCATGCTACAGTTGAATATGATCCAGGAGACCAGAAAATGTATTGCAGTCTCATTGACTGAAATTCACCAAAGGGAATTTGCAGGCAAACTCTCACTTAATATCACACAGTAACACATGTTCTGTTTTCTTTCTCTCTCCATTCAGGTGGTTGTTTAATGAGACAGCCTGTACTGTGTATGCCTTTTGTGGTGTTTTGTTTGGCCTGTGCAGTCTGACCAACCTAACGGTGCTCTCCTGTGTCTGCTGGCTCAAGGTCTGCTGTCCTAACTACGGTAACAACACCAGTTTTTAATGCTTTACTTTGCAATTCAGCATAAAGTTATTATCGTAATAGTGAAACAATGCACTATTTTAACACTAAGGAATTTAGTGACCCGCGAGAATGACCCAAACTGAGGCAATGAAGAAAATCAAAGACATGGTTGTTTAGGGTTATTGTGAAACCAGTGAAATAAGATTCTGTGTGATCTCAGTGAGTTTGCTTGAAATGTAATTCCATTATTGGTTGTTTTCCATGGATGATCTACAGAAACCTTTTAGCAAGTTTTCAGGTGTTTTCCATTTAACATTTTTTCATTCTGCAACTCATTTTGAATCACAACCAAACTTATGCTCACTCACTCACATGAACTACTTTGCTGTGTCAAACTGTTTCTCTATGGGAGTTCTCAGGATGCAGTTGGCATAAGATGCAAGTGTCCCTGCCTCTTTCCAGTAACACTTCACAATAATTATTTCATGATGCTTTATATTGTAACTAAAGACTCTACAGTATTATTCCAAGGCCCCCTAACAATCCAACTATCCCGGCAGCCACTTGGCAGCAGTGGGAATGAAGAACTCATTTTAACAGGAAGAGACCTCTGGCAGACCCAGACTCAGGGAGGGAGAGCAATCTGCTGTAGCCATTGGGGAGTATGAGAAGAAGAGAGAAAGAAAAGCATAGAGAGACAACATACACTACCAACACGTACACATTGCAGTGCATCAAGTAATATTCTTTTGTTAGACGCAGATAACATCACAAACAAACCCAGAAGGTGTTTTGTTTTGTTCTTTTTTGTTGTCGTTGTTGCTTTTTAAGTGGCTGCCAAAGCAGCAGCATTATTGGATGTTACTAGAAAAAGTCTGCATTGAGAGGAGTGGTGGTGGAGTATGCTAGTTTCTTGTTTATACTCCTTTTGGATATTTGAGTTTGAAGCTTTGGCTTTGTTTTAACCCTTTTATTTGTTTCATTTGTGGCTATTTTTTATTCTCACCTGACTCACTGGTGCCTCACATCAAGACAGTCCTGAGTTCAATTCCACCATCAGGCTAGGGCCTTTCTTTGTGGAGTTTGCATGTGCATCTCCCTGTGCTTGTGTGGGTTCTCTCTGGCTTCTCTCACAGTCCAAAGACATCCAATTATTGGGGTCAACTGGTAAATCTAAATTGCTCACAGGTGTGAATGTGAGCAATCTACTGTTAGGTCTGTGACAGACTGGAAACCTGTCCAGGCCCAGGGTGCCTCTTCTCCTAAGACAGCTGGGATAGGCTCCAGCCCTGAATTTGATTGAGTGGAAGAATGAATGGATGGACTTAACTCATTGGTTAGGTTGTGTTGTATAGAGTATTTCCTTGGGCGAAGATAGAGAAAATAGGCTTTGGCACTGGAAATTACCTCAATGCGTGTTTAACCCTTCCATTAAAATGATATGCAGGAGTCTATTACAAGCATGTGAGTGAGAGGTTTGTCTCACTGCTGCCTAGACTGTGCACATAAGGCGCTGACAAAAAAAATGACACGTGGCGCATATCTGTGAGATGCTACCAAATTGACACAACATCAGTGTTTCATGCCCTTGGAATGAGACCTAACTGATGCATCTCTCTTTTTTCCCTGTTTCATTCCTGCACATTTAACAGATATTTCTTCTTTCTTCATTGAATGACATGATTCAATACTTTGTTCCATTCTTGTTACAGTTTAGGATGAACAAGTCATATCTGATATCCACATTAGGCCTCTTAGCTAGCCTTACCTTATTTATTTGACTTGGTCAAGGAATCAAAGGGCTGGCTGTATGATGCTTCCAGTGTAGATATAGCTTAATTCCAGCGTAGCTCTAAGAAGACCAAAAAAAATTACTGTTGCAGAAGGGTTTTTTTCTTATTCTGTATCATACATCCCCAAAGGTTCTGTGTGATATATGTACAGTATATATATGTACAGTATATATAGTAGAGTAATTTTTTTCAATATATACCAATAGACTCTTAGATCATCTGCTCTCAGTGTTATTGCTATGCGAAGCTTCACTAATCATACTTCTACTCACCTTCTTTTATTTGTGGGTTTGCATCCATAGTCTAAAAGTTTTAGATAAAATTCCCATTGAGTTCAGATAGAATAATGAGATTTTTTCCAGTCACAACTAAAAGGGTTCAGCTATTTGCTAATTAGCAGCAGTAAAAGAGTAAAAGTAGACTGATTATTGAAAAAAAGACCAGATTTAGAAATGCTGAAGTTTTGAAATTAAATTCTAAAAAGAGGGACAGAATTAGGGAAGAGAAACATTTATTGCAACATTCATGTTTGTGTAGCTGGACAGTATAAACCAGTTAAAATTTCATTGTGTCATATATATTAATTATTCACAGTTAGCATTTTGTTTTTAATCCTGGATTTTACCTCTTTAGTTCTCACCATCATGCTGGCGTTTGTACTGCTACAAATCTGATGGTAATATGGTGCCCTTTCCTCTTGAATCCATAGAAACCAAGGGTTTTATGGGACACTATAAACTGAGGGAAATTCTGCTGCTGCACTCC
The DNA here is from genome assembly GCF_018398535.1 of Haplochromis burtoni. NCBI lineage: Eukaryota > Metazoa > Chordata > Actinopteri > Cichliformes > Cichlidae > Haplochromis > Haplochromis burtoni. The sequence goes on along the minus strand of NW_024582648.1, from coordinate 524,860 downwards.
TCCACAAAATGTTAAAAAGCACAGTTACGTTTTGTGGGCTCTGAGAATTTGTTGTTCTACACAGTTGTCTATGACTAAGCCAAACCAGCACAAATAGCTGATTCTGGGTCAGTGTAACATTTCAATACACCGTTAGCACATCCAAAAAGCACTGAAATCATGGTTGATAAAGGTTAATTTTCAAGACTTATCATTTACTTGTATGTGCTTCATTAAACCATTCTTTTCTTTAATATTTGAAACTTTGATAATCCGAAGCAGCACTTGACTATAATTCATAATTTATAATTCATAAATCATAATTTAAAAAAACACTGAATATGCAGGCATAAATTAATTGATAACCTGTAATTTAGTTTTAATTAGGAACCCGTATTACTATCCTCACTCGATGAATGGGTGTGCTGATTAAGTGCCAGATTTAAGCAATATTCTCATTTATATCCTTTGCACACTTGCCCATACACACTGCAGGGATCACAGAACTGGGGGCTGCATCGATCATCTTTATAGTCCACTAAGTAAAACCCTGCCTAACAGGCATGTTCTAGTACTTTAATATAATAGAAAAGCAGGTCAAGCTATTCAAGAAACAAAATCAAAACAAATGGAAAAAAGAGCACAGAGAGCACAAAACTAATGTAGTGCTGCAGGATGAGTTATGAGATGCAGGTGGAGATTATATACATCTAATGAAAAGTGTCCACTTACAGTATATGATGCAGATATTTCAGGATTTGTCCTAACTTTGGCTAATAGGCACATTATAATTGAAGGCTGTGTTATGAAATAGCTCCTCTTGTCTGTTTTTCAGTGGCGCGCAGTCTATAATGCAGAGAATAAAAGCCAAGAGACTACAAGCTTCACAAGCAAATGTGTTTGAAATGCAAATGAGCACAAATAATTACACTGTCATATATTTTTTCCTGCAAGAAACTTTGTTCAAACGTGTTGTTTTCTTGCTTTTATACACTGTTACACAGCCCTGCTCCAAACAAGCACACAAACAAAACAATGTGGATGTTTGGATCCAGACAATAATTGCAAACATGCAGTGACAGGAGTTTCACACCAACTTATCCCATCTGCTAGCAGAAGGTTAGACCAAGAATAAGTGTAATTTATTGACTCAGAGCAAGCCTCCAACATATTTGCGCCTCAGAAATCCTTGGTCTCACGCTACTTTATGTAAGAATGATTCTAATAGCTTCCAGTGGGCTAGACTATAAAAGGGAGAGTTGAGGACTTTCTTAGAAATAATAATTCCTTCATGTGCCACGTGGATAGCTGGAGTTCTGATTGGGAAAGGGGTGGCCAAAATCAGATAAAAGCCAACTGTAATTGCTGACACAGTTGAGTGAGTGCCTTGGGGCAAAATGAACCCCCACCATCAGCTTGAACCATAAAAAAGGGCTGGCATCCTGCTGAAGGGGCTGTGTGGTGTCATGAGTAAGGTTTCCTCTGTTCTCATCTTCACTTCACTCACAACAACTTTAGAAGAGTGTTGCCAGTAGTGATGTGCGAATCGATACTGAAATATCGATTCCTCCGATACCAGTCATTTATGTTCTAGAATCGATTCTCATATTAAAATATCGATATTTTGGTAATTTAGGGTAAATTTGTAGTTTATCTTTAACAGGAACACAGTGGAAAGAAACTATATAATTGTCTACTTTTGAAGGAACTACTTCATGTTCCGCCTTTCATAGTCATGTGTGAAATACGGCTGTATAAATGAGTCCCTTGGCGTGCGCACTCACAACAATGACTGAGCGTAAATGGAGTCATGCATGGATGTATTTTACCTCCACAAACAGCCGAGGCGTGGTTTGCGATACATGTGGCAAGACAGTGAGGTGTTGTGGCAACACCACTAACCTCATCAAACACCTCACAGTAAATCATATCACGGAATATGACGAGTGTATGTTGAGGCGAACTGAAGAGCAGGAGAGGGACAGGTGGTGCTAGGGCGAGACAGACGTCTCTCACGGAGTCCTTTAGTGCTGCAGGCAACGTTTTCAAATAGGCACAACTTCAGTTTTTTTATTTCTATATGATAATTCTGCATTATTAAGCAATAAAAACAAGTAGTCTGATGTCCCGTAATCATTGTGAAGCTATAATTTGAGATACAGTAAAAGATACAATAAATAAAATATGTTTTTGTACAAAGTATCGGTATCGGATCAGTATCGTTGATACCACCCTGAATTTTACTTGGTATCGGATCGGAAAGGAAATCAGTGGTATCGCACATCACTAGTTGCCAGGGTTGTTTTGGCATTTTTTTCTGAGCCCCTTATTTGCTGGATAAGTGCAGTACTACTTGTAGTATGTTAATAAATCACAGTGTATCTTAAATGGAGCCTACTATATCTTCTTTATGTCCTTATCTGTCAATAATCAATTCTAAAACTCTTTTCTCTTGTCCTCCCTCTGCCTTCTCACACTCGTCTTTAGGTAACAAGTTTTCATATGTCCATGCATGCCTGCTGGTTGCAGGCATCTGGTGCTACGCTGCAGTCTTTGCTGTCGGTCCCCTGTCGGGCTGGGGAGAGTACGGGCCTGAGCCTTATGGTACAGCATGCTGCATCAACTGGCATGCGCCGAACTATAATTCTGCAGCTATGAGCTACATCATCTGTCTCTTCTTCTTCTGCTATATTTTGCCCTGCACTATAATTTTTCTTTCCTACACATTCATCCTGCTGACTGTCCGTGGCTCACACCAGGCTGTGCAGCAGCATATGTCCCCACAGAACAAGATCACCAATGCACAAGCACTTATCGTTAAGGTACGTGCATTATTTTCTTTTCAAATGACTTATACTAAATATTATTTCCTTCATGAATTCATGTTTGCATTGCATGTTATTTGCTGTGTTCTGTCTATTTTTTAGCTTTCAGTGGCAGTTTGCATCGGTTTCCTGACAGCATGGAGTCCATATGCTATTGTGTCTATGTGGGCAGCGTTTGGTAACTCAACAACTGTACCACCTATAGCTTTTGCTGTGGCAGCTATCTTTGCCAAGTCCTCCACCCTTTACAACCCTATCGTCTACCTGGCTTTCAAGCCCAATTTTCGCAAGTCCTTGTGTCGAGATGTGGCGAATTGCAGAAGGAGACTCTGTGGATGTTTGTGCCAGGGTGGCTCTGCAGAGAAGGGAATTTGCAGGCAGTCCCATCACAAAGAAGAATGCAACTCTACAAGGTTATCCAATGGGTTACCAGAGAACCACAGGACCTGCAGACACTGTCCTTGCCCAGAAACAGACAACGGTAATAGAGAAAATTGTATAGACTACAGTCTTCAGCAAACCGCCAGGATTCTTCAAGGATCCGTACACAGTGAAGTGGCTGTCAGCCAGCTCTCCAATGAGATGCAGAGTGACTTTCTCTAGAGGAACAAGTGGAAAATGAAGTATGAAGCAAAAAGTGGCACGAATGAAGCCCAAATAACAGTAAGTGCAAGTTGGGGGAAAAGTGAAAATGCAATCAAACAAACAAAAATGGTAAGACTGATTTAAAAGAAAAAAAAGTTTAAAACTACTTTCATGCCTCAAATATGTGATACTGCCAAAAAGAAATCTGTGGTTAAAAGCCAATACAGGAGGATAAGCAAGCCAAACATTTCACTGGTGTGTGCATCAGCATTTTATCAGGTCAAATGAACAAGTGTCAGCAACTATGTGATCAGTTCAAGTGTAAACCAAGACTGAAGAGTCACCATGCAAGTCATTTTACGCTGGGCTTGGAGGGAGGAACTGATGATGAAACTTCCTACTCCCTGAACCACATTTTATCTGTTTATTATGAGTACTGTATTTAAATATTATGTATTTATGTATGCCTCAAATTGAAGGACCACAGGGTTATTGTTGTTGTTGTTGTTGTCTTTGTTGTTGTATCTAAAATGAAAAGAGTGCTTTCACCTCATTGTCGAGGAGAAATCAAAACCTCTACTCCTATAGTTAAAGCAGACACTTTGGGTGTTAATACAAAGCACTTAGGGAAAGATTTGGCTTGGTGAGCCACCTTTTTGTCCAGAAGGTACATCTGCAAGGAGGAGATGTTGTCTTCTATTTCCATTTTTCCTAGTCACCTCTTTCCAGGCAAGAAGATTTTGATGGAGTGGAGAGTGTCAGCTGTTTAGGCATTTCAGCCATTTTTTATAATAAGCTCTTTTTCAGTGACTCAAAAGTAATTGGACTAACTAACATAATTTTATTGTTTTCAATACTTCGATGAAAATACGCTGCAGTCAATCATTGGCTGAAATCTAGAACATGGACGTCACCAGGTTGTTGATTTCACCGGTCCTAATGTTTTTTCTGATATGTCCGTGTAGGTTCTCAGTAATCCAGGTCATGGTAGTCTAAGGAGATTGGGAAGTAAGCAACTGGACTTCTTTGTGAAGGTCTTTCACCTGTCATCCAAGCCGCTCCTTCAGTTCTGAAGTTCAGAACTGAAGAGGTGAAAAGTCTTCATGCAACATCTTCACAAAACTTAAAGAAGTTCAGCCACTTTCTTTCCAAGCTCCTTAGACTATCTCTCTGATAGATTTTATATGACTTTTTAGGCTAATCTACAATGAAAATATCAACATTTAGAGTGAACAGCTACCAAAAAGCATGTTCAGCAATTAACTCCAATTCTTTCATCAATTTTAATTTGTCGTAGAGTAACGATGGAACAGGTCTCATCTGAGCATGAAACCTTTTGACAGTAAATCGTCCAGTTATATTTGAGCCTCTAAAATTGAGGGACATATAAAGTTGAAAAAAATAAAATAAAATACAATACAATAAAAATGACTGTAATTTCTGAACTTAAACTTTAGGTTATTGCAGTTACTTTTGTTAAACTTCTTGTCTGATTTAAAACTCACCGTGATGGTGTGCAGAGGCAAAATTGCCAAAAAAAAGAAAACACTGTCCAAATACTTATGGACACTACCTGTTTGTGATCAGAACTACATTGAACTCTGTCAGTGATTCTGTTTGGGTGGTTTTAGCAGTTTCTGAAGACCAGTTTAAAAGAGCAAAAAGAAATTTCTTTGTGCAGAATTTCTGCTGCAATCTTTTATGACATTAACTGTGGAAAAGACTCATTAAAAGGCTGATTGATGATTTATTTATCTTGAATTCCAAGCCTGGGATTATAAGGTTGCCTTTGGTGGCAGAGCTGGGTCATATTTTCATTCTTTTCAAAAGGAAGAAGAAAAAATAAATAAATAAAATGAAAAAAAAAACAACAACAAAAAACACCTGCAGCATTTAGAACTTAAAAGCTTATTTTTCATATTTTGGGTTAGGGTTTTTTTTCATGTCACAGAAGCATCTCTACAATGTAGCCCAACTAGCCAAGGAAAAAGTGAGATGGTTATGTGGTTTAAAACAAGCACTTTAGGAAAACAAACTTTTTCATTATCTTTGGTTGCCTTAAGGCTTGGAAAGAGGCTTTAATTAGAGTACTAAAAAATTTTGTCCTGTTCCAAATTTCCGCAAATAAACAAGTTAGTGTGTTATTATTACTAGCTTCACTGAGCACCAAACCTATGAGACTAAGACCCAAAATTGTAATAAAGCTGAGGGATCTTTTAATCAGAGCCATTTTAACAAAATGGGAGAAAAAAGCCTGCCTGTGGATAGAACGCTTGCATTTAGTGCTTCTTTTGCTTGTTTTTGATGTGAGAGACACAAGGCTTCGCCTCAGCACCCATCAACATTATTTTAATAAAAAAACAAAAATTAAAAAAAGCATAGTGAGGATGGATGAGGTTAACTGAAATGTTTGTCCAACAAGCAATTTTATACCCCCTCCTTCCCGACAGCATAGGCCATCAACTCAAAAGTACAAAACGACCTGCCATGGGCAAAATTAATTAGATGTGCTGGAGTGCAACTTGTGATTAACTGGCATGACTTTGATACCACGATTCCTTTCTTACAGAAAGGCTGAGACCGAAGACTGCAGTTCTGTGCAGTTTACACACAAGCGCGCACACACACACACACAAAAACTACAAAAGCATTTCAGATTTTCTGCTTTCACGTTCAGTTTGGCATGGAATAATTAGCTTAAAGTCATGCAAAACAACCAGGTCAGCATATGTGGTGCATTCTGCTGTTTGCTACAATAACTCCTCTAGCCTCAGTCGGGACAGTTTATGGAGAAATGGATTCAAAATTACTAATACCACCTGAACTATAATACTCCACATGGGCTTTTCACAAGACACTTAGCCCTGGGCTTAGACGCTTGTTAGCTCAAGGCTTATTTCTCAGTTGTGAACTTAAGTTGTGTTCAGGCTGACATTAGCATTGCTCAGTTTGCTGAGGCTAGAACACTGATACGTGGGAGATTCAGCAGAATTATGTACTTCTCTTTTTGGTGTTGTGCATGTAAAACTTTGTGGTGAGGTCTATTGAATATGAAAATGAATATGCACAGCCGCACACAATATTATTCAAATGTGGACGATGCCGAAAACAGCAGCTGCACAGTATTTCCTCACTTGCTCCGGCACTGTGCACAGGCAGTAAACTGTATAACCTTGGACAAGCCAGGAAAGAAAAGGAGGGGGAAGTCCAATTTATTTTAAGCAGCTTTAATAAAATTGTCCCAAAAAACACTGCCAAACTTATTAACTATTTCAAAATCCAGGAATTTTTTAAAATATTAGCAGAATTCTTTCTGAAACACGTATGAGCACTGTGAATCCAGGGAGTTTGAATAAATTAAAGTAAGTCATACTTACTTATATATGTCACAGATATGAACGAGTGCCAGATTCTCCACCTTTAAAGAAATTACTTCTGCAAAGAAAAGACACAAGTTAGGGCAGAATAGTGATTAAATGTGATAACTCATTAGATACTCATTAAATATGTGACAGCAATGCAGAATATGAGAGAGGTAGGTTGCAGAAGCATGTCTCATAGTGTTGTAATTCTAACTTTTGTCTCGGTGTTAGGAATTACTTCACAGTTTTTTGCCATCTGATGGGACTCATCTATTACTTAAACCAGCTTTGCATGAATATGTTACTCAATCAGATCCACTACTGACTTTATGATTAGTTTAGTTTTATTTATTAGTTAGTCACATCTTATTAGTTTATTGAATATATAATTTCCTACAATATTCATTAACTACAATGTCATTAAGATAAGGGAAGGCCATAAGTATGATTGTATCCATTTTGGTTATGCGATTAATCAAAGCTAATAAGGTCAACACTTTCTGCATCGCATAAAAACTCTCTCCCACACCGACACTAAAGATCAGTCAGGAGGTACTTTAATGCGATATGATGCTAGGTTGGTGCGTCTTCATCCTCATGCAATACACCACCAACAGTGCAGCCTTTTGCGTTTTCTACTGCAGTGCTGTTTCCTGGCTGAACACCAAATGACAGCTGCTTCAGTCTCTAAAGTGGGATAACCCCAGGCAACCTTCAGCTCAGAGTTTACAAAGCCCAGATCTGTAGTATTTGCTGTGATATAACTCTGATTGTTCTTAAAACTATTTTGTGAGGTTTCACGAGAATAAAAGCAATGGAAAATCTCAAGTCTGGCCATATTAAAAGAGTTATACACGTCAAGTGTTGTGAAGTTCAAGTTTGAGAATCTTTTGAACCTGGAGCTAACTGTGAAATGAGATGAGGAAAGCCTCGGGCCGTCTGGAGCTCGAGTTTATTTCAGCTGACTCATGTACATGTGAAAACTTGCTCCCTTTGCAAAGACAACAACAGGCTCTCCACGGACTCATAGAGTCAGTTTTTTATTTTTTATGAGGATGTTGTAGACAACATTATCTTCAGCTTTTCATTTATATATCAAAGATTTCCTGGATGTTCAGGGTAAGCAGCTCATTGCTGTTTCTTGCTCCACAACCTCCAGGTTGGAAAAAAAGTGACACAAAGCCTTTGAACTGTGTGCAGGATGGTATGGTAAACATTTCCTAGAAAGAAACAAATGATTGTACTTATTTTTCTGTTATGTGACTAATGATGGTGGTTTCATAGTAACTATAACATTTTAAACATGAGAAAAGTAGTATAAAAACTGAAGTGTGTGAAGTTTCTGCTTGTCATGCTGCAACCAAAGGTTACAGTCACCTTTACACTAACTGTCAAAGCCAAAAAAATACTGTCTTGGACTGTCATATTTTTCTACCAATATCCAGGTTAACATAATAAAAAAGAAAAGAAAATGAAAAACAACATATCAAAGACTCGGCTTCAAGTCCAGTGCTTGATAGGCTCTGTTTTGCCCACAGTCTTTGGGCAAAAAAAGGACATTCAAAACAGAAACATAACTGTGAAAATCTGATTCTGATGTCTATTTTTTCTATTCTGTTCTACTCTATGAACAAATATTGCAAGTACCTAGGTGTGCAGTCTGTACTACTAGCCATTCACCTGGGTAATCTACACTGACTTTACTCCTTCAAATAATATTGCATTGTATATATCTGACGTCAGGGATTTCATGTCGATTGTTTGCATGGATGAAGATAATACGTGTTTGTACAAATGCCTAATTATGATGTATGTTATTATAAATATCAGTCAAAACATGAAAATAGAGATGGAGCAACACCTTGCAGTGTCTTGAAATGGTGATGATTTTTATTTTCTTGATGTTTTAAATGCAGTCCAAACAAGGTTTCAGTCCAAACGAGCTGCTTACTTCCTTTTTTCCCTTCTAATGTCCATAGAAAAGAGAAAAAAGGCTGGATATTCAATTGGCCATAATATAAAGCCCATTATCCAAGTGGAAAACTTATCTATAATGATGTTAATGTGCATGCATCTGGTGAACTTGAATTGAAAGATTTAAGTACTTTGAAGGCTTTAATGTTGTTAAACAAGCTTATATGAGCATTTTACAATGAGGGAGGTTACATTTAGTGCCAATATGTCTGAGCTGTCTGAAAACGTTCAAGCTTGGTGCAATTATAGTTAGTCCTTGCATTAATAAATCCTGTTCCCACCATTAGAGTGTGTTAAAACTTTTGCTAATCATATTAATCTTAACCTTCTTTCTGAAGGTTTCTGTATCTGTATCTTCTGTATCTCTATATTCTGTCAAGATACAGCCTGGCAACATGGCAAAGACATTTGAGTCTATGCTTGGTCAGAATATTACGTTACATTCTGTTTGCACTGTGTCCATATAGCTGTATTAATGCATTGTAAATAAAGATTAATGTAATTGAGCAATGCAACTAGAATTTTCTGACTAAAACAGCCAAGTCTTTAAATCAGTCCGTGTTTCCCTTTTTATTTTCTGAGATGCAGTTTTGTTCATGAGAACACAAACACCAGGAGTTTTGATGCACCTTTCTTCAGCTTTTTAGACACAAACAAAGCTGAATGTGTTGTGTAAATATGTATATGTGTGTCTGTATGTATGTATATGAAAACAATTCTGTCTAACTACATAGGCTTGAACAAATGCGTTAGATGTATTAAATTATTCTCATTGTTGTCAGTGATGTTTCAGATGCACTGTGAAAATGTTTACAGCTTTTGTTTCTTGTTTTAAAATTATTAAAGATTGCTTAAAAAAGTGTAACATATATTTAGCCAATGCAATATCATTTGTTCAGAAGTAAAATGGAATGATAAATAAATATTATTTGGTATTTAATTGGGGTTTTCTTTAACTACTTTTAAATACTATACACAGAGCCCTAAAAGACACAATTTAGTCCTCTAACCATAAACACTGAAACTGGGTCCAGTGTAGTTCAGGCATCAGACATAGGCAGGGCTTCTTGTTGTGACGGGATAGCCACAAGCCCCTGCTGATCACTACTGCTTTTCTGGTGTTTTTCCTGGAGAGCCTTACCTCACTTTAACTTACTGGATCTTACCAACCACGAGTTTGCCTTGTAATTGGAAGGTTGCCAGTTCGAGCCCCGGCTCGGACAGTCTCGGTCGTTTTGTCCTTGGGCAAGACACTTCACCCGTTGCCTACTGGTGGTGGTCAGACGGCCCGGTGACGCCAGTGTCCAGCAGCCTCGCCTCTGTCAGTGTAGCTGTGGCAACAATGTAGCTTGCCATCACCAATGTGTGTGTGAATGGGTGGATGACTGGTTGTGTAAAGCGCTTTGGGGTCCTTAGGGACTAGTAAAGCGCTATACAAATACAGGCCATTTACCATAATCTGGTAGTAGTTCCATATATCTGTCTTTATGTGGGGATTTCATTCATTTTCAGTGGAAAAACATGGAGGTTAGTAATGGGAAGAATGGCCTCCCTGACCTAAAACATAGCAGCTTTTGATTGTTCTGCACTAAGCATTAAAAAGCTATCGCAAACATCATGTTCAAGCATGAAGTAGCTCATGAGTGCACTTGTCACTGCAGTACCCTAGGCCAAAGGTCAATAATAGACTTTTTTTTTTTTGTCATATCAGCTTGTAGCCATACATCTCAGACGGTCCTGTCAAGCGACCGCCAACTAGATTACTTTACTGATCCGTGTATTTTTGAGCATCAGCCTTCAGTTTGAGGAAAAAAAAATGTTCTAAGGAAAAGCATTGCCTGAGGTGAAGGTCAGCCTCTTTCTGCCTCTGCTAACTTGTAACTTGTGTCTATCCCTATTTTCTTGTATTATGTCCTGCTTGTGTGCACACACAAACATGCACATCATGTTTTATTGGGGTTTCATTAAGAGGATGGCTTGGACTTTTAGTCCTAATTGACTTTTACAACAGCGGTGTGCACTTCCAAAACACGAATCCTGACTGACAGTGGTGATTATTTGTCAGCTATTCACCTAAAATGAGAGGTTTTTACATGAACTTCCTTTCTTGTGTGTGTGGATATATTATGAACGTGAAAAAGAAAAATTGAGCTCATATATTTAAATCTATGTTTTAGCAACATCTTTGACCTTGAAACAACGTTAAAAAGCCAAATATTTTTTCCCCATTTTATTTCATGGGAGATTGAAAACACTATCAGCTGCTGTTGTTTCTGCCCATCATTTTTTTCCCCATTCTTTTCCTTGCACACCTGGCTTATTGCATTAACCCTGCAGATTTAGATATAGTTGAGAGCAGTTGCACTCCATGCAAACAGATGGACGTGATCTGGCTACCTCACCTGAACAAGATGTCCCTGCTGAACGCCATCTGCCAAAATAGCTACACTCTGCCAGTAGCAGGATGGGGAGGCAAGTATGATCGTGGAGTGACTGCAGAAGCTAAGTCAACACATTCTCACTGCCGGCTTGTCACATTCTGACCCCATTTGGTTATACTTCAATGAACTGGGTACCCCTTTAGCAGTGTTTTTCCCCTCGCAGGGTAGTACTTTGAAATAAAGCAAAATGCAAATGAGAAAGCACAAACACACTAAGCAAAGTTTACAACTGGAGACACATGAGGTGGTGGTTTAAACTAGGATTTTCAGCTAGAAGGAACAAGATTATATCTCATGCATCCTTCTACTTTGTAGGTTTTCATTATCAGAAACTTTGAGGTTATATTTACTAAAAATAAAAATAAATAAATACAGGTTATATAGGCACACATTCACTTCACATTCAAACACATAAAGCAAACTTTTTCCATCTGGAACAAGCTTGTCCTCCGCGTTTTTGTCCTGACACATTGACAACACTATCATCTAGCAACTTTCCCACAACCTGTGTTACGATGGTAATTGCAGCTGGTCGATCAATAAGAATCCAGACTAACAGACATCATCTGGTTTGTTTTGTGAAGAATATAAATAATAAATTACTTAATTACCTAAATCGGTGCACATTAAATCCTAATCTTGCCCAAGGCACCAGGAAGGGTGCCTGACTGTTGTCCCTTTATGTGAAAATTTACTTCAGTGAGCCAAATAATGAGTGAACTAGCTGTGTAAACAGGGCTGAGCATATGTAGATGAATCCCAAGGTCCTTGTGTACACTGTCAGCAAAAAGCAGCAAAATGTGAATTTATTACATTTTCCTCCTTCTTTATTTCAAAGTAATGAAGTACAATTAATCTTAACAAGGTTTCAGTTTCAGGGACAGCTTTTAATCATAAATTTCTTCTCCGAGTGCCAGTACTTGCAGTGTTTTTAATAGTTTCAGGGATCAAATCCTTTGTGCTTTCACACTTATGCTCGCATTTTATTTACTTGTTGGATTCTTTCTTCTCTTGATCCTGGTTCCACATCTTATGATGTGAAAAATGTCCTCGTTAAGACCTAAGCCAAGTCATCATTTCCTGCTTAAAATTCATTTAGAATCCCTACCCTTGTCTTCACTTCCACAGTCTGCATGCTGTAGTGACCCAAACTACACTACACTGCCAGTAACAATAATTTCATCAATGAATAATAACATCCAATCTCCCATACATGAATAAGTCATCCACGAACACAGGATATTAGTCTAATTAGATTTTCTGGCTGGAATAGTATTAAAGTAGGTTAGACACAACTGAAATAACCAACCAATTCAGAAAGGAACACAATGGTGGTCTCTTTCTGTATGCTGTGTTTGTAAAAGTAGAAGTCTGTCACTGCAGAAGTCACTGAACAAGCCAATTTGTTTAAGACAAGCTGTGAGAAGATGGGTGGGATAGAATGTTGAGTATGATGCAGTATGGTGCAAAAAAAGTGTCAGCTAGGACAGAAACTGAGCTTCAAGAACTGTTTTAAATGGATCACTGTGCTCAGGTGTTGTCAGTTTTAGAGGTGTTATCATCTGCCAACACCTCCCCTCCTGTACCTGCAAGGCATCCT
>NW_024582648.1:494012-497280 GCF_018398535.1 Haplochromis burtoni | reverse complement strand
GGTCTGGTGAAGGTGGGCAATAGCTTAGTCCTGAGGGTGGAGTTCTACCCTCTGCATACAGATGTAGAGAGGTGGATGCTGTCAAAATTTGGAGATCTCAGTTCATTAACTTCCTGCTAAAGTCCTTCAACCGTCTAGTACAGTTTCTGTAACTGCAGTAGACATAATTTACTGTTGAATCACATTACACTTTACATTCAGTTTATCTTTGAATATGATAGTAATTTACTGTTTATACTATACTATGAATAGTAATGTTCTATGAATAATGTTTCCATTTTGTTTTTTGTACAATGATTCCACTTTATTTATTACTTTTCAGTGTTTTTTGTGTAGTTTTTAAACAATACAACATTTTTACTATTAGTATTTGTATTTCAAAAAGTAGAGGCCATTAGAAGGAACTGAAAATGATTTATTGATGTACAGAATTCAGTTTGAAGTATTTTGTGGTTAGACTCTGACGGCCCTTCACAGCAGAATGGAATCCCAGCAGTGTTAGGAATTAGTGCAGGACTCCCTGGAGTCATGACGTTGGTGCTGGAGATGAAGATGGAGGCTTGAATGGAGTCTGAGTGATGATGGCGATGCGGTGATGGGGAGGAGGTGGGTTGCACAAATGTGTCGGCAAGGGAGAATGACAGATCCAAAGTAAGATTTATGCCGTGTCAAGGCTGATTGGCCAGAAGAAGGTCAGCAGAAAGATGATTGGATTAGACCAGTGATGTCACAATCAGCTTGACAGTGTGGGAAAGTGAAAGTCACTTCTGTAGGAGGAGAAAAAGGGGTTGGTTCAACATAGACTTACAAAGGCAAAAAAGCATCTATCAGTTCAATGCATTCATGTAACACACAACTGCTTTCAGGTGGCATTTTGCAAGATTTGTTCTATGAACCTGGAAAACACACGGACCTTTAGTTAGCTGTTTAAAATGTGGTGGTGATTTAACTTTCTACATGTCTAGAAAAATGAACTCACTCGACAGTATATTGTATTAAATTTCATTTTATTTAATTATTAATTAACTGAAAGTGACGGCTGCTTTTGTTTTAATGTTTCTTTTGTCTGAAAGTGTTGTCTAAATTTGTAATCCATCTTTCGCTGTAGGTGTGTTGTTTTCTTTCTGGGTGCTCTGATCATTACAGGCTTAAAGCTATATTTATAAAGGTAGCAGAAGCTCACTTTACTGAAAAACATGTAGGGGCAGTAAATGAAACTAGGTTTAACTGGTTCTGGCTGAGGCAGAAGCAGGAGAAAAAGTGTGTTACTCTTTCACTGAATAATTACTTTCAACGTTTTGCTGACCTTGTACACTCAGCTGACATTCCACATGGTGGATTTAACAATCTGAGAAGTACAAATTTAACTGGATTAAACATTTAAGCCTGGAGAGCATCTCAAAATAGTCTCTTAAACACTAACAGATGTGTGTATGTGTACTTCTAGGACTCCTTTTGAGGGGATACAGGTCATTTCAGGATGTCATTTCAGGATCAGGACAGGACCTAAGCAAGTAAGTGTTTAGGGGGGTAAAGTAAATGTTCTCTCCGCCGCTGATGTCTCTGTTTCATCTCTCAAACACTTCATTTGACGATGAATAAGAGCTTCTGTCAGTCTTCAGCCAAACATGTTATACTTTCTCATGATAGCATTTAGTGAAAATCTGATTACTTGATTTAATAAAGCCTCTGGACTGTGTTCAAAATCATCCCTTTATCCACTCATTCACAAATCAACAACAGTTTACTAACAAGCAGTAAATTAAGCTCTCAGTCTGACGTATTAACATCATTTTACTTCTTTGCTGTCAGTTATAAAGTCACACATGATCAGAATACTCACGTAAAGTCTGTAGCAAATATGGAGTAATTTGGGACATTTTGAGGAATATTGTGTTTCTGCATAATATTCCATAAAGAGTTTTAGCTTTTATGTTCATAACTTTTTGGACATTTTTTTTATTTTAACTAAGACAATCTAGATGTGATTGATGTGCAGAGGGTTTAACAAAATATTGCATTAACTCTTGAGGAACTGGACCCAGTTCAGTCCACTGTCTTCAGAGACTTAAAATTAATTGGGCACACAAACATAATGTTAAATATAAGGATTGTTTTTCATACTTAGATTCAAATCCTTTGTAGTCAGTGACCATCTGAAGCCTAGAACAGATGGGCACAACCAAATGCTGTGTTTCCTCCTTTGAGATGCTCTGCTTTATTGCAGCCACTTCCAGTTGCTCCTTGTTTGTGGGTTTTTCTGCATTAAGTTTTGTCTTCAGTATCTGAAAAGCATGCTTGGCCGTTGAATGATATTTAATTTATTTGCCTTGAGAAACTTTTGGGCCACTTTTGCACCAAGCTTTGGGCCGTTATCATGGCCAGTGCATTCATTCATTTTTGAGAATGTACCAGATTGTTGATTGTTCTTGAGTAGGTTTATTCTGTTTTGCATTTTGTCAGATTAATGATGATGGTTTCCCATACGTGCATCAACTGCATCATTGACTTCCAGTGAACTGCTAACAAAAAGTTCAACTCAACATCTTTTGCTTGCCTAGTTTGTCGTGGAATAAAAAGGACTCTGCTACTCATACAATACAATTTTCCTGTTACTTTTGGGCCTCTGAAAATGACTGTTTTCAAAGACAATAATGTCTGTCAAATTTATAAAATACTTTTGTTAAACTGCTTAAAATAGAGCTGAAAGTCTGCACTTCAATCACATCTTGACTGTGTAAAAACCAATGTGGTGGATACAGTTAGCAAACAACAAATGTATTTCAAGAGGAAGTATGTTTCATCCGTGCAGCATGTACTTTTTCTTCAGACTCTCCACAGGGCACTCATCACCATGGCAACCAAGAACCAAAGCTTTGAGAAAAAAGTGTCAGTCCCTGAATTTTAACTTAAACACAGATAATGAAATGTAAATCAGCTGCGTGTGGGGACTATGGTTATTTCACAAAATAATTTATGACACATCAAACTCTGAAGTCTTTAGCCTCAAGCCTCCAAATGTTAACCCTGTTCATGTACATTAACATGAATCAGGTGATACAAGTCAGACCATGTTAATGGAGGAAGTAAAGACCAGCAGAAACAATAACAACATTCACTACAGTCACAGTGAGAGAACATGTTTGTTTCTTTTTATTATTATTATTATTATTGTTATTATTATTATAGCATTCCTCCTGTTTGTAAAAATGCTTACAACTTGTGTGAAATGTTTACATCATTATGAGATCTTAGGAGATGCCCTGGG
>NW_024582648.1:478345-493926 GCF_018398535.1 Haplochromis burtoni | reverse complement strand
ATAGCATTCCTCCTGTTTGTAAAAATGCTTACAACTTGTGTGAAATGTTTACATCATTATGAGATCTTAGGAGATGCCCTGGGGCCAATTCTAGTTCTTGTGCAACCCTGCATGCAGAGTCCCACAGAAATGCCTCACTCTGAGCCACCACGATGCTTGCAGATAATGAGCTGCTGAAGTCCCACTTGCCTAGAAAGGATTTAATACAGCTACTTTGTCAGCTGTGTTATTTGAGGAGACTATAGAACATTTTATGATTTAAACTGAATGTTTTAATGTCCTCACTGTAGGCAGACACATCTGCCATTCCAGTTTCACCTAACATCCAGTCTAACTAGCTTGCATTTGCACACATGACTTAAGTGTACAATTCAGCATTATATGACAAGAAGATTGTCTTGATCATGGCTTCTTTGATTCTTTTGAGTTATAGCTTCTATTTTAAATATAGCCCATCTGCCTTTCTAAGCCACCTCCTATAAACAACATTTATATTCCCCTGACATAAAACTGATTTACTACAAATGTTACTTCACCTTGATTATGTTTTTTATTAATATAATGTACCATGTTAAATTTGGATGCTTAACATATCAGTCAGAAGTAACTAATTACTCTGTATCTCCTTGTAGAATCTTAAAAAAAAGTAAGTGGCATGGTAATTGTTAATTTTAGGCATGCAGCATTTGATTCAGGATAAGAAAGGATTCTTTGACTAGCATGAAAAACATCTGCTGTTATTTGGAGCACAAGATCTGATATCTGATGCACTTTATCGCCGTGTCACTAAAACTGTAATCTTGTTCTGTCCTTAAGGACAGAACAAATTAAGGCCAAGATCATGGCCTTAATTTTTTAAATGGTCTCCGGTTGATGTCTGATGAAGTGTGATGATTTCAAGCCCATCAAAGGCACTTGGCACAGAAGCCAAGAACCTCTTATATCTGGTACAAAAATGCACTTTTTTTCACTAAAAAACAGTTTCTGTAAACATAAGCCATTATCTCTATGTCAAGGTACAACTTGACAAATGAATAAGTACCATGAATACTTTCTGAAGAGAGGGTGTGCATACTAAAACAATGAACAAAAGAGTATTTTTTGGCACAGCCTTGCCTTGTATTGTGAAAAAATCTTAAACCATCCCTAATTTCTTCATGCTTTTCTTCCAAGAATTATCAGGGCATTTTTGTAAGTTTTTCAAGTAAACAATTGTTCTTGAGGTTTTCTGAAGGTCTTTCATAGTTTTTGCACAGTGAGTGTATCCCTATGGTACGCCACACATTGCAAAAGCTTTCTGCAGATGAAGTACAGTTTTTTCAGTTTTTTCTGGTAGATGTAATATTTTCACATGAGCACTTTGTTTTAGCTTTATGCGAGACATGGCTGACTGCTCATATATACCACGATTGCCATGAAGTTGGTGTCTGTCTTCACACCAAAGGGTTTACCGTTGGAGGAGTCTTCGAGAAACTCATGGCAGCATTTCTAGAACACAGCATTTAACTTTTGAATAGTTCTTTGTAGGAGCCAGAATGCCATCTGGGCTTGAAGACAGCCAGGAAAAAAAAAAAGTAACATTTTATTTATTTCCAGGTGAGTGAATATCCAGTGCTCTATAGCCACAGGATGGCAATGGTATTGGACATACTACTATGGCGTTTGCTGGAGCGTAACATTCCTATTCAGTCTGGGATGGAGGTGCTCACATGGGAAAGTCTCAGGGGAATTTCTGCCACTCTATTATAATCTCTCTGTAACTGGTACAAGGCATTCTGCCTTCTGGTAACTTCCTTCACACAGCCAAACAAATGTTGGAGATGGATAACAAATTTATTATAAAATGACATACATGTCTGGCAGCTGCTGGTCCTGCTATGCCTGAAGTGGAATTGCCTGATGTCCCTGCAGGGTTGTGATGCCTCCTGCTGTGATTTTACAGTGGCTCTCTCTTGCAGAGCAGGCATCCTTTGGCAGTATCAGCCAATTCTATGTTTATTTTCCTTTACTGCATATAACAGCAGGGCTATGGAGACCACAACTAAATTAATATTACATGGGGTTTCTTTAATGTAATAATATCTAATAAGCATCTAATAATACCTCCACGCAATGCAGATCATATCAGATATATTGATGTATGCTCAATCATCCAGGTAAGTCGTAGTGGTTCGTCACTCATCCAAGTGAAGAACCTCTACGACCAGATGAACAGAATCAACCATTTTGGGACATACACATAGACATTAATCCTATATACTGGAAAGGTATAATATTTTTGATATAATGCTACATGTATTATACAGGACAATGAATTTATATTAACTGGAGAAACAAATTCTGAAGTGAGAAGAGTTCCATTATTCAACAGCTTATTGGTTACTGAGAAGACCATTTTGAATGGAAATTCTTGCATGCTTGGTATAGCTAGGACACACTGTTCAAACCACAGGTGTCGAACTCCAGGCCTCGAGAGCCGGTGTCCTGCAGGTTTTAGATGTTTCCTTGATCCAACACAGCTGATTTAAATGGGTAGATTACCTCCTCAACATGTCCTGAAGTTCTCAAGAGGCCTGGTAATGAACTGATTACTTGATTCAGGTGTGTTGACGCAGGGTGAGATCTAAAACCTGCAGGACACCGGCCCTCGAAGCCTGGAGTTCGACACCCCTGGTTCAAACTGTTCCACAGAGACCTTAAAATGGGTAAATGCCTCTCCTTTCATCTCTCCCATCACTGCCCTGTTTTTAGCCTCAGTCATTTTACATGAACCAGGCTCATGCATCATCTGATCTGACAGATCATGAGGCCGCTTTTGCGTCAGTTTGGGTCACGTATGCTCTGGAAAGTCTAGAAAAGCCTCCCAACCCACCACCACACGCGCTCAGGTACACACACAAACACACTCCCCATCAATCTCTGAAACCTTGCAGAGCAGCTGTGCTTTAGAAATTAATATATAAGAGTGCTACAGTTACAGTAATATATGAAAAAATAATAATGGAGAGTAATTACAAAAATTACAATATGAAGGGACTTGCCAGTCCTGTTGTTATTTGCATTACTTATGGTTGGTGGATCATCATGCTGTGATTTTTGGAACTACTATTTCCATAATTTGGAAGCTTTGGGAATGCAAACAGGAAGAATAATGCTAATAATGCCATGGAGTCAGCGCTGCTGTGGAGAGAGTGAGTATTTATTGTTTACTCTATTTAATTTGTAAAATATGTGTATACACACACACACACACACACAGACGTAGAAAAATATTTAGTATACACATCCAGAAATGCATATACTATTATATATTGTACATATATTTATTAGTTTCAGATGTAGCCATTCTTGTATTTTGCTTGTTTACATTATTGTATTTTGCACAACTCTGTTGCTTGTGAAGCTCGCACACAAGAATTTCACTCACATGTGCTGTACCAATGTACCTGCACATGTGATGTGACAATAAAAGTGATTTGATTTGATTTGATTTGATTTGATTTGATTTGAGTTAGAGAACCAAACCCCAATAATTCACTCTGTTTGTATTTTAGAAAATGTGCATAATGAAAAGTAAGCTGAATAATCTTTTTGGCAGTTCTTATTGTCAGTCAGTGGGAGCATTGTTATGCTTTTTAAATACAGAAGCTTTGCAAGATGAAGAGATGTGGTTTTTGTATGTGTGTATGTGTGTATGAAACCATTGCTGACCCTGCATCTTTGTTCACATCCGCAACTTACCGCATGTCTACACCCCGTCTGTTACTGTGACAGCACCATATGTCTCTGTTTCTGTCCCTCTCTTTTGCTCCCCATTTAATTTCACCCCGCATTCACAACCCCCGTAATGACTCATAACACTACAAGTGAATTTCTAAATGACATACTTTCACCCCGCGTGTTATGAGTCACATCCTGTTTTGATCATATTTGGGAAATCACATTTTTAACATATGGAACACAGAGTAAAATATTTATTTATGCTGCCCTTCTGCACATCCATGTTTCAGACCTGTACTTGCTGAGCTGTATTTGAACAGTTGAATATAATTCTGTTTGGTTTTTGGATAACAGAGCATTGCAGCACTTTTTCCAAAACTGAGGGCAGCCCCTCCGGTCCACATGTCAAAATGCCCCTGAACGAAATGCAGAACTCCAGAGTCTTCTGATAAATATGACAGTCCCTTGTTTGCTGTGAGTGGTTTTGGTGTGACTGTAAAGCGTTCTGAATAAAAGAGCAGTATCAGTGCTGCCTATTTTCACCAGAAACTGAAACCAAGAATGGCATCTAATTTTACTGGTGTCGAACTTTGATTTTCACTGTTTTTCAAAAACGAGACCTTAACACAAACTGTCAACAAGCTTAGTTGTGCATGCATAATTTGAGTGTTTGCAGGTCATAAGCTGGTGTGCAGTAGCTCCCTGAAGAATGTGCAGTGATTGCAGCCCCTAGTTTATGTGGTATCCCAGAGTAACCTCTCAGATTAATACTGCAAATCCGAAGGGAATGTACAGACTGTGCAAAAAGACAAGGAAAAAAATGTGCAAACTTTTGGCATTTGTAAAATCTGACACTATATGTCACTTGAGGTTTTTAGTCAGAGGAGTTGGTCCTCACTGAATCCAACACTGGGCTCTTGCTGAATGAAGCTAGGACAGCCACTGATGTTTCTTCATTAGTGACAGTTTTCTTGCGTCCACATTTTGGTAAATCCATCACTGAACCAGTTTCACAAAACTTATCAAGCAGTTTGCTAACTGTAGCATGGGAGATGGGTGGTCTCGTAGGGGGTCTTGCATTGAAATCTGCTGCAATGACCCGGTTACTGCGTTCACCAGATATCAACACAATTTCGATCCGCTCCTCACGTGTTAACCTCTTCGACATGTCAATGGCTGTGAACAAAGAGAAACTTGTAAATAACTCATGAAAGAATAAAGTTACGTTGAAACCAAGCACAGCATTGTTTTTCTTGTGACATTACCAATAAGTTTGATGTGTCACATGGCCCTCTTCCTATTGAAAAAACAAAAGTTGTATCCAAGATGGCCGACTTCTAAATGGCCACCACGGTCACCACCCATCTCGAGGAGTTTGCCCCCTCACATATACTAATGTGCCACAAACAGGACTTTAATATCACCAAGCATTCACATTTTATTACGGTGTATCCATATAAATGGCCCACCCTGTAGAATCAAAAGCATGATTATGTATTTAGTTATTTCTAATTTCTTGCACTTGCAGAAAAAAAATAAAAACGTCATAAATATATTCTGCTTGAATCTGCACAAAAGATAAAGAGCCCCATTAGAAAATATCTGGTTTCTGATAAAATATCAAAGATACAAAAAAATGCTTTGATGAAGACATTAACTATGACTTGTGTGCAGCTTTTCATTTGGAAAAATTAAAATCTATGAGCTTAAAATGTCCAGTATGTCCAGTAACCTGGTGATGTGCAAGCTCTTCTCTCAAATACAAGTTTGGTAAAGTGGCCTGATGCAAAGACAGAGTTGCTAATGATATAAATAGAGTGAAGATTTTTCCATAACACACTGTGTCCCTTCTGACTGCCTTCATAGGGATCTTTAGAAATGATCCCCTCTTAATTATGCAACAGTGCAGTGATAAGGCTTCCAGCTGTCAGACAGAATATAACTTATCTCCCATATATGGATTTACTTTCCACTACAGGCTGCTATACAATTAACTTCTTAGTGGAGCAGTTGTGGTCCTAATCTCTCTACTCACTCATCAAGCTACAGCTTATCTTGATTTACTTTTTACTGAACATATCTTTTTTCACGTTTGCTCAGGCAAACGTGACCCCAACAGAAGACATGAATAATGTGAAGCAGAATAAAGGGCATGGATGAGAGAAACCTCTCACACAGGAGGCAATTTACTGGAATCACTATCTGCGATAACAGACACAGTTGATAGTTTTATGAATTTTAATGCAAAATGATTAAATAATCTCATGCATCATTACAGCGGTTGCATGCTAATGTCTTAATTATTCTAACATTAACACAGTACACGGAACACCTGTTTTCTTGGTTTATTTGATTAATCTATCCAGTGTGTTTTTGTCATATTAGGATCTTAGGATCTTATATTTTTGGCCAAAGTGCTAACCCAAAAAAACCTCTGCATTCAGTCAAAACAGCCAAATTTAATCATGTTTTAGAGCATTTTTGTATGTGCTGAGTAAAGTCAAGAGTGAAACAGTGTTTAAAACAGTGAAAAGTGTGAACTGAAGCCACTGTCTGTTTCTTTCACACTGCATTTTTATCTGAATTTTTTCTTTGGTATTTCTTCTCTATTCCAGCAACATGCAGTTGGGATTTGACAGGACTGCACAGGAGCAGTGGTTGAAAACACCTTTCTGTGGAGAAGGCTGTGCAGAAGGAAATTGACACCGCCCAAAAAAATCATTCACTGCCCTCTGCCACCCCTGGAGACCATCACCAGATCCTCCTGTGTCTGGAAAAGCAGGGCCATCACAGGTGACCCCCTGTACTCCACCCACCACCTGTTTAACCTGCTGCCCTCTGATCCTTGCCTCAGGTCAATCAGGTCCCACACCAATAGACTCACAAACAGCTTTTTCCCCAGGGCCATTCAGACTGTCAACAAACACCATCCCCCGACACCCCACCCCTGCCCACCCACCTCACTAATCTGAGCCTTCATCACTCTGGCCATTCACACATGAATCCAATTCAGACCAAGTCTTTTCTTTCCACTTCCTCCGAGCACTTTGCAACTATTTTGTTCTCCAGTGTGTGCATTTCTCTTATTTTTGTATATATCCCTCTTGATTGTACATATTTCTCCCATTTGCTATTTATTCCTGCTGTCTACCATTTATATTTTATTCTGGCACAGTTGGTGTGGAGCGCCCACAATTTGTACATGCACAATGACAATAAAGGGCTATTCTATTCTATTCTATTCTATTCTATTCTATTCTATTCTATTCTATTCTATTCTATTCTATTTTACTCTACAATTGCAGTATCATGAATTATGTATAACCTGACTTTGATTTGTTTACCAGACAACTCCACATGGTCATCATGTTGTTCATTCAGGCAGACAACAAAGCCAAGCTCCAACATGTCTTCTGGTTTCAGCTAAGCTATCATTAGGTGATAGCTTAGCTGATATGCTCCAATATAAATCTCACTTAGACGACACAAATGAGAAGCTTTAGGCGGCATGCATTCTACACCATAGCTCCTCCTTTCATGCTATTTCTGACTGCGTGGGCACAATAACGTAAGTACGTCAGTACTGGAGGACGAGTATAGTAGTTACTAAATTGAATCTCTTAAAGTTTCCACTAAGGACTTTAGGTTTGTTCCACCTACTAGAAGTCACAAGGCATCAGCTGCAACTGTAATGAATGAAATCTGTTTTACTCAGTCACACACAATTTCTATTCCACAATATTACAAAGACCAGAACAACACAGGAACAGCTGGCACTAAAGTAAATTAAACTACTGAAGAACACTGCCATATGAGTTAAATAAGATTGTATGGGCCCCTCCTTGTGTTGCTGATCATGCAGCTGCTTGGTAAACTGAAATAGTTTTTTTCTAGATAAATGCCATACTTTATTTGGGCCACCTATAGAGCAATAACAGTATAATCAATAGTATAGTAATAATGATGGAATATTTATTGATCAGGACATACATTTTACTGTGTCCTTGCAGCCAGGTTTGCCTTTATTGCACAGCTGTTGCTCCCCCCCCCCCCCCCCCCCAATACATTGTATGAAATTGTGTGAATTTTTGTCAGTGCAGTGCATGTGTGTGTTTAAAGTAGTCTGCTTTAAAAATTCATACATAAAACAGCTTGTAAAATGCAGAACAAGGCTGAAGGTGTTTTCTACCAAAGGGTGTTTAATAAGGAAATTTACTTTTTTTTTTCTGTAATAAAAGAAGCACTTACCAATATTAAAAGCACCAATGGTAAACTGTAGCCGAGGGATGAATTCTATCAAGGTATCTAGGTGTATCTAGGTTTACAAGGTTACTTATCTAGTAAGAAAACATGGAAAGTGTGAAGGCTACTGTCTAAGAAAGTCTATTAAATGTTTTCTGTCTGGTGATTGTAAAAGCCACAGTATAATATTTGCAATATTTATATACTTCAGATTTGCAAGCATCAACATTTGCCAAAGAAACATAAAAGATTATTGAGGTTTATTGAGGTTTAAGTTCTCAGCTTTCCTTTTTTGTTCCTCATATTTTATCTTTATTTCTAGAATGTTACTGTTCTTACTTTTATGAAGTGTTAGATGTCTCACAGTATTATTGTATGTGGTACAACAGCAGAATGGGTCTGATGATGATTTGGAGGAATCTAGGAAATAGTTTTTCTGTTTTCATGTTCGGTGAAAGTCTGACTTGTAGCCATGAGGTCTGTCCCTCTTCCACCCTTCTTCTCATCCAACCGTTTTATTCCTGCCTAGCCTCAATCTCTCACTCACTCTCCCTCTCCCCGTCTTGGCTTCTTCCGCTGTCACTCCTCGTCTCACTCTCTGTCAGCACATCTGTCCTTCATTGACTCCATTTCCACACATCACTCAGGCGTTTTAGCTCTTTTTCTGACTGCTTCTATTGATCTGCATCTCTTCTTGTTCCCTGCCTCTCAGTTCTCTCACTCTCCAGCAAATTCTTCAAATTCTATTTGCTCTCTGTTGGGTTGTTATAGCCATCTTATTATGTCTCATCTCTTCATTTTTTTCAGAACGTGTCAGGGGTTTCTTACGCATCGAGAAATGCAAAATCAAGCCGTCTCTCTCGTTCTCTCTTATACGGCCTAAGCTTATACTCAACAACAGATGTAAAGCCACTGTCGCGTGCACACACACACACACACACACACATACATCACGTTGAACTTTCACTCTGTTGTATCCAACATACATAATGCTCCTTTGCTGCTTATATAATGCACATTACATAACAAATTGCACATTTTTACATACAGCATTGTGCAAAAGTCTTAATACGCCCCTTGTTTTTTAATATTGGTTCCAAGGAGCCAGATTCTGAAATAGTTTTATGGTCATCTTGAGCAACTTCTCCCAGACTTTTGGGAAACTGGCTGCTTTTCACCCATTTTCATCCAATTCTTGTACCTGATTATTTTGAGAGGGATGGGTTTTTTTTGTTTATTTATCCACTTAATACTGATCTGTGAATCACTGCTGCATAAAAAAAGAACCTCTTTAACAATTAAACAAATAAAGTTAAGGAAAAATAAGGGGATATTCCAAGAACACAAATGTAATGCTGAAATATTGTCTTGTATTTATTTTTATTTTCATCTTTGCAACTATATACATTTTATGTTTAACTATAAAACATGATTTATTATTCAGCAATCAGCCAAGCTAGACACTGTATTGAATCCCTTCAGCACTGATTGGCTAACAGAAAGATCTTGACCCTCATGGGGGCCGGTTTGTTTGACTTCCTTTTCCCATATTTTTCTCACCTTTAGTGAGAAATGGTCTGTTTCTCTCTGACTGTTTTGATTTACCTTTAGGGATCTAGGAAAGCTTTCTTCATGTTAGTCTACTCAACAAAATCCCATATAAGCAATCCAAGATCGAGTATCATAACAGGGGTTATCACCTTTCTTTGTTAACACTGGCTTTCTGGGTCTGTGCATGCTTCTGTAAATGGGGACTGACAAGTTTGACACTTACTGGGGATTTATACTTCAGAGGGAAATTGTAACCACAAACCTATCTGATACCCTATGCTGCAACTTCCAGTCTTACCAACCATACACCTCTCCAGAAATGTAACTGCATGTTGGGTCGATACTGTCCACAACTACTTTGTTCAGTATCGTCAGTTCCTGCTATGCTAAGAAATGAACCTAATCTAATTCATCAAAGTTTTTAAAACCAGTCCAACTTTTCTGCTATTTGAAATCAAGGTGCAAGTACACTGGACAAAGAGGAAAATAGTACACATGGGAAAATCTAAAAAGAGTGAGCACAAGGTGTCCATGCTCGTTAATTACATTCTGTAATAATATCTGAAACAGTAGTTTAGAACCTCAATCAGTGAACATATACTGTGTTTCTGACACAAAACATGCTTAATAGTGATTACATTTATTACCTGTGAAATGCTATTAAGTGAAGATTTCAAAAATATGATGTTTTGATTCCAGAACACATATTTGACACACAGTCCACGTTTGATTTCAAGTTACAGATGAAGAGACAAAAAAGAGACAGTAGAAATATCAGTGTGATTTATCCGTACTTAATGCCTTTTAATTCTTTTGTATGTAAAAGTTGAACTCAGAACTTTGTTCAACTTTTCAAAAGTATGTTTAAGAAAATGTCAATTCTTGTCGATGCTTTCTCAGGAGCCAAACGATTATGGAGTAATAAGTCTGATAAAAAAAAAAATTGCGAGGGTCACGAAAGAGCACGTTGTAGTTTAGCCTACACAAAGCAGAGGTAATACTTGCAAATGCATCCAAAGATTTAAAAATGGATTTTCTTTCGGCCTGTCAACTTTCACAGTCGCTGAGATTCTTCACTAAGACTGTTTTTCCTTGTTTGTTTTCTTACTTAAACCCTTGGCCAGTAGGTACATGTTCAGGCATGATGATACATATAATGCATGTATACTGATGTCTTAAACCACTGATGTTACATTTCTTAGATTGGAGCTGTCATATCTGTCAGTTTTCCCTTCAAACTATGAAACTACATGTATGAATACACTGGATTTGTTCTGGATAACATTTTTATTTATTTATTTATTTACTTGTTTTTTAAATTTATGTATAATTACAGAAAGTGCTACTCCCAAACTGCCACTAACTCTGTCTTTGTTTGTTTGTGTTTGCTTCTGAAATTTTACGTATTAACTTGTTGCACTGCCCATTTCATTTCTCCATGTACTGCACTGTCAACTTGAAATCAGTTTGATAAATACTGACCTAGAACTTCAAAGCAGCAGTTGTCTATCATGATTTACTGTCTGGGTGTGTCGAAACAGCTCACTGAAGTGGTGAGAGAAAAACATCTCAGAGATAGTTTTTATTATTAAATCTTATGGGATAGTATTGATGCAGTTTAACATATACTTTAAATACAGCGCATGAGAAAGTGCAAAGCTATTGCCAACATCTAGCCCTTGTAAATAAAACATTTATTACAATCCTTCTGTCAAATCTGAATCCACCTCTGCTGTACATCATCTCAGGTCGGTGCTTATGAAAACAAAATCACAAGTTATGCTGACAGCAAAAGTGTTAGTGTAGACATCAGACACTGGACTCTGAAGCTTGTCATTTGTGCAGAAGCATGAAATAAAAAAAATAAAAAAGCATGAACAGTTCGACTTCAGAACTACTTTTTGACTGTTCTGTTAATTTGCAAGAGCAAGCTAATCCTATGTGTATGGCTTGTGCTTATTTAGCTATGATGCAAAAGTGTTCTGAGCAGGACAAAACTCTTCTTTTCCTTCATCTTTGGTAAGTGTTGAAAGATCAAACTGACTCCTAAAGCTAAGTTACAGATATTTTAAAAAAAGCTGTGCAAGCACAAAGTAGAAGAGCAGTAATTATGTGGAATAAGGGGTGAGGAGTAAAGTGACATACAAATGCACAAATCATTTGTATGTCACAAATGATACTAGGGCTGATGAACACATCAGCCCTAGTATAGCCCTTTACTAGGGCTGATGAACACATCAGCCCTAGTAAAGAAAGCCCAGCAGCGCCTCCATTTCTTGAGGGTTCTGAGATGGAACAGGCTGCAGACTGAACTCCTAGAGTCCTTCTACCGTGCCACTATCGAGAGTGTGCTGGTGCACACCATCCCTGTGTGGTACGCTGGTTGCACAACAGCTGACAAGAAGAGACTACAGAGGGTCATCAGAACTGCAGAGAAGGTGATCGGCTGTCCACTCCCCTCCCTGGACTTAATTGTTAGCTCAAGATGTCTCTCCAGAGCCAGGGCAATTATAAAGGACCACCTCCATCCTAACCACCACCTCTTCAACATCCTGCCCTCTGGAAAAAGGCTCAGATCCATCAGATGCAAAACCAACAGACTAAAGAACAGCTTCTTCCCGTGGGCTGTCAGAACTCTTAATGCAAACTAAGAGTGTGTAAAGACTTCCCCAACACATCCACTCTGACACTGCTGTTGATCATCTATGTGCAATATCTCAGTCTTTTCATGTTCTGTGCAATATTTTTGGCTCATGTGCAATTATTTTGGTCCCAGTCTGTTTCAATGTTTCCTACACATACACCATGTATATAGTTCCACTCATATATGTATACATATACACTGCTTTTTATTTTATTCTATTTATTTTATTTTTTATTTTTTATTTTTTCCCCCCTCGTTGTGTATTGTTTTTTCTTCTTCTTACTTTAGCACCTTTGTGGTCCAGCTACCCAATTTCGCTGTGCAAGAAACTGCACAATGACAATAAAAAGCTCTAAGTCTCTCAAAGTCTAACAAATCACTCTCCAATCATGTTAGCAGTATGACACTTTGTAAGCTACTTTCTAGTCAGTACAGCTACTGAAGAAGTAAATAGTAAAACAGCTGGTCTGTTGGGCCATATTTTTTTAAGGTCTTTTTAAAAAAGCTGTTAAATGCTAAAGACAAATCCAGGGCTGCCACATATAATTAGAATGGACAAAGATTGTGTCTTCTCAACAAATCAGAAAGTGATGTCCCGCAGATTTCTTTATGATTTATTGAGTAGCTCAAACAACTGAAAGTATTTCCAGGCAACAGCACACACACACCCACACACACACACACACACACACACACACACACACACACAAAAGAACTTGCTTGACATCATTATCCATCTAACTGTGAATCAGTTTTACTTAAAGAAGCTACTTTTAGATTCTCCCTTATTCACAAAGTGTCGCCACAGCGGGTAGCTCCATGTGGTTGATTTGGCAGAATTTTTATGCCGAACGTCCTTCCTGACACAAAACCCCAAAAGATTTGTGTCTCGTCACAGGATCAAACCAGAGAGCTTTTGCCTATTAGGCAAATGTGTAAATCACAATACTTTCGCAGTAGTCATTAATCAGACGTGTCCAAATGCCAGACAAGATTGTGCTTGGTGACGTTCATAATTACTGCAGTTTCAATTTAAATTTAATTTGCTTCCACATCCCATTCCCACAACAATGCAAATAATAATTAAAATCAAACACAATTATTATTCACCTTTCAAAACAAAGTTACAAAGAATTATGTATCGTTTAACCACAGTTTAATCACATTGTTTAATTAAAATCCAATAAAATAAAAACTTATCATATATAACAATAATATGAGATTAAAATATTATTAAACATAATAATAAATCAGACAAGACAGAAATAAAACACTGATAAATGTGCATGCTTTTTCTTTTTTAAAAGATGCATTTTAAAAAGCAATTTAAACAACGTTATGCAAACCTCAGATCCAGAATGAGGGAAATCCAAAACAGTTAAGCCCCAAATACAAAAGCAGGAGATCTGAGACTACGCTTTGTCTCATTAGTGCCGCATAACTTGATAACTTGTGTTGAGCCAAAAAGTCCTAAACATCTTATCCATCCATCCATCCATCCATCTTCATCCGCTTTATCTGGGGCCGGGTCGCGGGGGCAGCAGCCTAAGCAAAGAGGCCCAGACCTCCCTCTCCCCAGCCACCTCCTCCAGCTTATCCGGGGGAATACCAAGGCGTTCCCAGGCCAGCCGAGAGATATAATCTCTCCAGCGTGTCCTGGGTCTGCCCCGGGGCCTCCTCCCGGTGGGACATGCCTGGAACACCTCACCCAGGAGGCGCCCAGGGGGCATCCTTGTCAGATGCCCGAACCACCTCAGCTGGCTCCTTTCGATGTGGAGCAGCAGCTGCTCTACTCTGAGCCCCTCCCGGATGGCCGAACTTCTCACCCTATCTCTAAGGGAGAGGCCAGCCACCCTTCGGAGGAAGCTCATTTCTGCCGCTTGTATCCGCGATCTCGTTCTTTCGGTCACTACCCACAGCTCGTGGCCATAGGTGAGGGTAGGGACGTAGATCGACCGGTAAATTGAGAGCTTCGCTTTTACACTCAGCTCCCTCTTCACCACGACGGACCGGTGCAGCGTCCGCATTACTGCAGCGCAGCCCCAATCCGTCTGTCGATCTCCGGCTCCCTTCTCCCATCACTCGCGAACAAGACCCCGAGATACTTGAACTCCTCCACTTGGGGCAGGAACTCATCCCCGACCCGGAGTGGGCACTCCACCCTTTTCCGGCTGAGAACCATGGCCTCAGATTTGGAGGTGCTGATCCTCATTCCCGCTGCTTCACACTCGGCTGCGAACCGTTCCAGTGCGAGCTGGAGGCCCTCACCCGATGAAGCCAACAGAACCACATCATCTCGCAAAAATCAGAGATGAGATTCTGAGGCCACCAAAGCGAAAGCCCTCCGCCACTTGGCTGCGCCTAGAAATCCTGTCCATAAAAATTATGAACAGAACCGGAGACAAAGGGCAGCCCTGGCGGAGCCCATCACCCACCGGGAACGAGTCCGACTTATTGCCGGCAATGCGAACCAAGCTCTTGCAACGGTTGTATAGGGATCGAATGGCCCGTAGCAATGGGCCAGACACCCCATATTCCCGCAACACCTCCCACAGGACACCCCGAGGGACACGGTCGAATGCCTTCTCCAAGTCCACAAAACACATGTAGACTGGTTGGGCAAACTCCCATGCACCCTCAAGTATCCTGGAGAGGATAAAGAGCTGGTCCAGTGTTCCGCGACCAGGACGAAAACCGCATTGTTCCTCCTGTATCCGAGGTTCGACTAACGGACGAACTCTCCTTTCCAGCACCCTGGCATAGACTTTCCCAGGGAGGCTGAGGAGTGTGATCCCCCTGTAGTTGGAACACACCCTCCGGTCCCCCTTCTTAAAGATGGGGACCACCACCCCGGTCTGCCAGTCCACAGGTACTGCCCCTGATCTCCACGCAACATTGCAGAGGCGTGTCAACCAGGACAGCCCTACAACGTCCAGAGCCTTCAGGAACTCGGGGCGGACCTCATCAACACCAGGGGCTCTGCCACCAAGGAGTTGTTTAACTGCCTCAGTGACCTCGCCCCCGGAAATTGGCGGGTCATTCCCCTCATCCCCAGACTCTGCTTCCTCCTCGGAAGACGTGTCAGTGGGATTAAGGAGGTCCTCGAAGTATTCCTTCCACCGCCTGACAATTTTCTCAGTCGACGTCAGCAGCGCTCCGCCAGCACTATACACAGTGCAGGTAGAGCACCGCTTTCCCCTCCTGAGACGTCTGACGGTTTGCCAGAATCTCTTCGAGGCAGTCCGAAAGTCTTTTTCCATGGCCTCTCCGAACTCCTCCCACACCCGAGTTTTTGCTTCAGCCACTGCCCGAGCCGCATTCCGCTTGGCCTGTCGATACCTGTCGGCTGCCTCCGGAGTCCCACAGGCTAACCAAGCCCGATAGGACTCCTTCTTCAGCCTGGTGGCTCCCTTCACCTCTGGTG
>NW_024582648.1:464500-472392 GCF_018398535.1 Haplochromis burtoni | reverse complement strand
CCCCCCCCCCCCCCCCCCCCCCAGGGACTCTAAGAAGGCTGGGTACTCTGAACTGCCACTCGGCGCATAAGCGCAGATGACAGTCAGGACCCGTTCCCCGACCCTAAGGCGCAGGGAACAAACCCTCTCGTCCACCGGGAAAAACCCCAATGTACCGGCAGCAAGCCGAGGGGATATTAGAATACCCACCCCAGCCCGCCGCCTCTCACCAGGGGCAACTCCAGACTGAGACAGAGTCCAGCCCCTCTCCAGGAGACTGGTTCCAGAGCCCAAGCCATGCGTAGAGGTGAGCCCGACTATATCTAGCCGGTACCTCTCAACCTCACGCACTAACTCAGGCTCCTTCCCCACCAGAGAGGTGACATTCCATGTCCCTATTGCCAGTCTTGGCAGCCGGGGGTCAGTCCGCCAGGGCCTCCGCTCCTGGCCGCCACCCGGCACACAATGCACCCGACCCCTATGGCGCCTCCTGCGGGTGGTGGGCCTGCGGGAGGATGGGCCCATGTCTCCTCTTCGGGCTGTGCCCGGCCGGGCCCCATGGACTAAGGCCCGGCCACCAGACGCTCGCCCTCGGGCACCCTCCCCGGGCCTGGCTCCAGGGCGGGGCCCCGGTAACCCTATCCCGGGCAGGGTAAACTGTTCCCTCGGTGTCCTTTTCATAAGGGTCTTATGAATCGCTCTTTGTCTGGTCCCTCACCCAGGGCCAATTTGCCATGGGAGACCCTACCAGGGGGCAAAAGCCCCCAGACAACATAGCCCCTGGGATCCCTGGGACACACAAACCCCTCCACCACGATAAGGTAGCGATTATATAATTTCTAAATCTATCTAAACAGTCTGAACAGTGAAGATATGACTGTGTGTTTTCTGAGCTCATTTTTTCAGCCAACTGCTGGAAATCTTAATTTATTATTATAATATTTGCAGATGTTTTTCAGATAATTTGCAGGTCATCCAGCACTTCCTGTCAGATAAGTAAATAATTAAATTAATATTGGAAAAAAATAATAATAATTTTTAAAAAATTACCACAAGTTCCCGATGGGTCACAAACTGATGTGCTACCTTAACAGAGGTAGGTACTCTGGAACAGAGTGATCAGCTGTGCCAAATGCTGAGCTCAGATCAAGAAGAATTCAAATCAAACCATAGCAGTTGTAACTGCTTGTTAATGGAAAAATCTAATCATATATTGGCATCTAAGTCAATTTAGACAGGTTGACATGGTGAAGATGGGTTACTGAGGTTCAAACTGAGAATCAAAATGGTGAAAAAAAATGTGATTTAAGTGATTTTAAATGTGCACCGATATTCTGAGTAATTCAGAAATTGGTGTTCTAACGGGACTTTCACACACATCAGTCTGTAGGGTTTACAGAGAATGGTCAGAGTGAGTGAGCGTTCACTGGAGCATTCTGTTGTCGATACCAAAGGTCAGATGAGAATGGCTAGACTGTTTCAAGCTGATAACAGTAACTCAAACAGCGACTCATTATAACCAAAATATACAAAAGAGCATCTCTGAATGGATAAGTCAAACGCTAAACTAGATGGGCAGAAGACCACACCAGGTGTAACTCGAGTCAGAGAAAGAAAACTGATGCTACAGTTTACACAGCCTCACAAAATTTGGAGAGGGAGAATATGGACTGAAATCGCAGAGGAATGTTTCCAACGCCTTGTTAAATCTGTAACACAGAATTAAGTCAGTTCTGAAAGCCAAAGAGGGTCGTGGTACAAGCAAGCTGTACCTAATAAAGTTCTCCTTCAGTTTCATGAGGAAAGCAGAAAGCAATCTCATCTTTCTCCTTCACACATCACACTACTGAATATGAAAGTGTAAAAGTTGTTTACAGTGAAATGGAGCATTCATGCTGTTGCTGTCGCTCTCTAAACAAATTACTACCATTGATCACATCACCACAGGGTAGCTGTGTGGGGAAATTGATTCTGCATTGTATAAAAGGTGACATGCTACAACCCTTGTGAGGCTGACAATGACAACCGCCCAATAGCTGTCTGATGCTTTTTAGGATATGGAGATGTGATGCAATAAGAAAGCATTAAAAAATTTTGAGGACTTCAGAGATGGAAAAGGAGAGTGGGGACAAAAGGAAAACTGATGGTTTTTGCTTACATCTCTACAAGTAATTTGGATTTCTATAATAACTGTTAACACAGATTTATTTATAAAGGGACTTGTTTAAAAAGGAAATCTCCTCACTTTTCACTGACACCTTTTTACGATGTGTATAATTTAAATAACAAAATAGTGAAGCCATCACATTCACTGTGACTGAAATGAGGCAGTAATAATTATTAATAATAATAATGATAAAAAATACAGTAATGGTGTAACACTGTAAAGGGAAATAACAAAAGAAGCTTGGAGTCCTACAACATTCCTAATGTTTATCTTTTTTTTAAATGACAATTATATATTTCTTTTAAAAAATAACATAAAATGGGACACATGTAGGTCACACGATTGCAGGTGGGCCATTTCTACCAAAAGCTTTGCCAGCACTGAGGCCTGCGCTCGATCCAAGGTCATATACTTTGTGAAATTTCCCTTCCCCCTTACTTCAAAGGACATTACTTTAGAAAATAAGTTTTTGCTTAGCTTTTGTATATACCTGATTTCAAAACATGCTTGGTGTCCTTTGTCAACCTTATACTGGGAAAATAGGTTTAATTCAGAAAACCTGTTCTAAGA
Organism: Haplochromis burtoni; assembly: GCF_018398535.1. NCBI lineage: Eukaryota > Metazoa > Chordata > Actinopteri > Cichliformes > Cichlidae > Haplochromis > Haplochromis burtoni. Next base: position 469,676 of record NW_024582648.1, on the reverse strand, counting down.
TAAAGTGAAGAATTTCTTTTATTCTCTGTGCTTCCCTCAGGTTTTCACAAGTATTTCATGACAATTACACCTGAAAACGCTAGAATATGCTTTTAAGATTTTTTTAAGAGTACACAGACTTCTGTGAAGACTAACTGTTGGCTCCATTTACAAAGTCACTGGCTTTTAATAGGGTTAGGGTCATATAACTATAGATGCATAGTCCTAATTACTATTTAACAGCATAAATATTGGGTTACAGTCCCACACACAACATTAATCCTTATCCTAATGAGGACACACACTCAGGGTCTTTCTCCTAGTCTTAAGTGTGAACACAAAGATGACAGCAGACAGTGTTTCTATCTGTCGACTGTGCAGATAAAAGAAGAATATTTGTATTACAAGTAACTACATAATTGTAATTGTTACCTTCCTCTGATACTTTTAGCAGAGCTATAATAAAATGTTATATGATCACAGTAACAAGCTGCTTTATGAGGGTGAATTTCACCAAAGAAAATTTGTAAAAAAAAAAATTTAAATAAAAAAATTAAATAAAAATGACAGACAGAAAGTGTTTTTTTATTGAGGTTTTTATTTTAGTTTAATTTAGCATTTGTAAATGTGAATATCAGCTGGTTTAACTGTGATATCACTGAGTCATGAGGAGAGCTTATTAGCGGACCATGTCGCAGAAAACTTGGCAAAGGGCCCATTTAAAACAGCCAGTTAGTTTGTGAAATAAGGTGTGAAATATATTACTAGTAATGATGCTTAATTTAGTGTAAATAATGAAGGGTTCTGTTCGTGCAGAAGTGTTTGTGCAACTACAGTTTAAGGAATATTGACTTTACTAATTGTTATACTCGCATCATTCGTCCACCCATCCATTTTCTTCACTGCTCATCCAGTTCAGGGTCACTGAGGCACTGGAAACTGTGTCAGCTGATGTTGAGCGAGATGCGTGGCATACCTTGGATAAGTCACCAGTCCCTTACAGGGCTAACACAGAGTGACAGACAACCATTCACGCTCACAGTCTAACAGCCAATTTAGAATCAATAAAGAATCTTGTATATATGTCTCCTACATGTACTGTGGGAGAACCCGCAAAATTCACAGACAATGCAAACAGCACGCAGTCATAATATAGTAATACAATGCCATCTAGTGGAGGACAGAGGACAGTTTTATTTTTATCTGTTTCTTGTAAACTCTATGTACTTGATATAAATGATAAAAACCTATGTAAGTGCACTATGCCTTAAGGTAGTAAAACATAGTTACTAATTGGAGGCCTGTGAGAATTCAAAAGGAAAAAAAGTTTTGAGTTTGTGGGTTTTGCTTTTGTATTTGTTTCCTGGTAAGTGTGAAACCACTCAAATAATCATCAGGTATAACTAGCCTATTAAGAAACAACATGTTTGTGTGGTGGGCTCATGGACAATCAGGGGAGAGGTCAGTGGAGTTATCGGAGGAAAAACTTCAAACTTCCATGGACCTTAAGTAGGGTCTTTCTTCAGTATTAGGGGGAGACATAATTGGCCCTAAAAGCCTGATTCAGCACAGAAGATTAATCATTTGGACCAGCCAACAGCATCTGAGTCTGACTGCAAGAAAAGAAGGAGAAGAAAGAAATTTACAATGACACAAAAGGACTGCACAACAACATAAAACAACAACAATAGATGATTATGACTAAGGCTTTCCTTTACAAGTTGAAGGGAAAGACTAGGAACATCAAACCTGTAAACCTATGGATAAAAACGGATTTAAAAAAAGAGCAGTACAAGGGTCTGATATGGATCTTACTTTAAAGGGCTCTTACCTACATCGACAGCTATAGGCCTTTTCCACTAGCACCCAGTTGACTTGGCTAGGTTTTTATGGTTTTCCATTGTGTGGTAGTACCTTGTACTTCTTCATTACCAACTCGGCTGATCAGAGTTAATCAAAAATGTGATCTCAACAGACTGCATACCACCAATTATCTGGAAAGTGGTGTCACTCAATGAGCCATGAGAGCGACCAAACCCGAGTCAAGTCGAGTAGGTATGAGTAAAAATAGAGCCGTAATTACCTCTTTTTCCCCAGTACCGACACGTCAGATTAAAAAGGCTGAGATGTTGAGTCCTAAACTCTGGCCTTTTTCTTAACATTACACTGAACAAAATGACAATTTAGCAAATCCAATAGTTGCAAATTCAGATTGTCAAAAGTGCTTACAGTAGTTCAAAAACAATGAATTATGTGTACAGATTTGACAGTACAAACTCAATTTCAATCAACCAAAAACAGAGTAATAAAAAAATTCAAGATAGGAAACTTTGTTTTTCAGAACTTTATTCTTTAAATTAATTTATAAAATCTCATTTACCTTTTGCTTCATTTCATTTCTCTTTATATATTCACCAATTAACAATTTTTGGCTATTTTCCCATTCCACCCCATGTAAGCCCACATATTGATCACAAGGTCCATACCCCTTCAAATACATTGTGCGATGATCCTCAGTGCCAAGGTAGGTGGGGTGGGGTGTGGGTATGGGTATGGGCCTTGTACAGAGCATGCCAAGAGGAAGGTTAGGGAAATGGGTAGAGGCTGCCTAACTACACCAAGACTGCTAATATCAGTAAGATAACCACACAGAGGTAAAGGGGAGCATTCACTTCCACAATGACTTGAGTGTTTCAAGTGTGGGATAAACCAATCATGTTAAAATGGCTCAGTGTTCCATGACATTTGTTTTCCCAACACCAGTAATTCATAACAACTGATGAATGTAAGCCCCACATTAGATATTGATCTGTCAGTTTCTCATTAAAACAGTGCCCACAAACTTAGCAGCAGCCCTGCAGACTGTTTAGCCCTTTGTAGTGACCTACACAAGTTATCAGTCCACTGTTTCAAGTGACACATCCGATGGTGTGTGAGTAGGTATCTATGTTGATGGGGGGGTTCTCTCTAGGCTTCTTAAAAAGGCCAACATCTACAGACACGAAGCTAAACTTTAGCAAAATCACAGATTTATGTTACATTAACTGTACATCCAGGCAAGCCACATAATTTTGCTTTCTCCTCCGGTAAGATATTTGTTCTTCATTTGGCAATATGATCACTCAACATGGCTCAATACATCTGAAAGTTGTCTTTGTTGCTGGTATGATTTGAATTGAATGACTGAAATATAGCTATGATAAATATCTAGAAAGTCTTCTTTGATGGAAACAGAAAAATTGCACACCTCCCATAAGGGCACTCAAGACTTCTTTTTTTTTTTTTTGATACCCAAATTAGCACAAGAACATCTTTCAAAGAACTGCTAAAACTACATCTAATTGGTATCAAAAGATCCCTTCTTTAATATGATAAAGACACAAAAGACAATTTTCAGTTTTGAAGGGAAGGAATGAAAAGAATGAAATCAGATGTCACTTTCTGAAACCAATGTGTTAAGGTAATATCTCTACGCAAACAAAATATATACCAAACCTGTTTCCAAGCAAAACATCTACAATGTTTACAGATGTACAATGTGTTCATTGCTGCATATTTATGTTAATATACATGGTAGGTATGTTCTGTATTCAACACATACTCCATACTCTTAGGTGTAATTTTAATTCACCATCAGAGAAGTGAACTTCATTTTCCAGCCTGTTAACCACATGTTAATTTTAAACCTACAGGCTGGTTAAAGACAAAACAGGGTGAGAACAACAACATCAAAAGCTTAAATACACTAGGATAAGACAGCTGAATGAGTTTAAGGCATTTAGAGGTTACTCCTGACAGAACATAAAGGCTCCAACAGCCTAAGCAGTCTGTCAAAATAACCCAGACTCAGACTTTTTTTGTTTAATGCAATGTGATTTAAAATTAGCCCTTGGTGACGATCAACTGTGATATAAAATATTACAATTGAGATTACAATGAAAATTAAAGTCTAATTACTAAAGGTAAACACTAAATGTATGGTCCTCAGTTTCAAATGTAAGCAGAATATATCTACCCCTTAAAATATGCAGTTTAATTCATTACTTTAGTTTATTAGCATAACTACCTCCCATTCTGCCACCATACATCAAACAGATGCAGATTTAGTGTTTAAAAATGTGTTGTCAAAACTAACTAGCAAGAAATAAATCAAAAACTCCAGCCTGCAGCCACTGTGCTGTGCAGAAAGCTCTGTGAAATATAGTGCAAAAAGCAATGTGGTAAATAGTTCATCAGCAAAACTGCAATAAGTGTTTAACTGCTATGTACTCATCATAATACTGAACCGCATTAAAGTTTGCATGTGCAACATTTTTGATGTCTTTGCTGGTCTCTACCACTTGACAGGCTTAGCTGATTGTAAAAGGGTGGTGCTTTCTAGTGTACTTAAACATAAATTAGAAATGAAAGATGCAATAAACAAACAATCTTTAGATCTTAGGGCTAGTTTAAAACCACAATGTCATACTGGGTGTATAAGCTGAAGCCATTTGAGGTAGACAGAAACCATGTTAGAGTATGTACTTTCATACTGCCTAAAACCTATCCTATCAATAGTCTGACAAACTGTTCAATTGAATCATAATCCCTAGATTTCTGGCCCAGTGTGAGACTCCTATGGTCCCACCCAAGACTAATAGGGAACCACTGATCTAGTGCAGGGGCACTACAACATCATGATCCATGAAGGCTTGAGAAGTGTAATGAAAAGGAGTGGGGGGCTTGGAACTGACACAACTACCAGAAAGAAATCAATGCCGCTTGTCTTCAATGTCTCAAGTCAACAGCAGCATTTAACCTCAGTCCTACAACCAGAAACAATTGAGGATTAATTTACAAGGCATAATCTTTTAAATAGAATCTATGGCATTCGACCATTGTCTCAGTGTGTCCCCTTGAGATATCCCCACCCCATACCCACATATATAAGTTTATAGCCCAAAATTCCTAATGCCAGGCCTCATGCCCATTTAACAGTCTCACGTTGTTCTAGAGAATAGAGATTAAAAATATATACTATTGACTTATTGACTTCCAGTGTATGTTTTCTCTTTTTTCCTATATTTTTTTTCAAGTTAAAAAGACCCCTTTATCACAATGCAAGCTCAGAGGTCTTTTCTACACTCACTCACGCATACACGTTCACTCATTCAGTCACACACACACACACACACACACACACACACACACACACACA